>NC_133532.1:100762072-101048913 GCF_048544455.1 Silene latifolia | reverse complement strand
ATATAACATAATAGTTCTTTTATCAACATTTGATTATTACTTCCTCGGGAAACCGAGATGGTAACGCCCTTATATGCTAAGGAAGGCCTAGTTAAGGCTCCTCTGAATATGGGGGTGTTACAGTTCCCTTCCACATTTCATATGGAGTCTTGTCGACAGCTTTAGTCGGACTTGATTAAGTATAAGAGCAGCTGACAAAAGAGCAAAACCCCATAATGAATCAGGTACTACCGTGTGACTCATCATGGATGGAACCATATCAAGTAATGTTCGATTTCTCCGTTCGGACACATCATTTAATTGAGGTGTTCCAGGTGGAGTTAACTGTAAAACGATTCCACAATGTTTAAGGTGTTGATCAAACTCATTTGAAAGATATTCGCCACCCCGATCTGAACGGAGTGCTTTAACCTTTCTACCAAGTTGGTTCTCAACCTTGTTCTGGTATTCCTTGAATTTCTCAAAAGACTCACTTTTATGCTTCATCAAGTAGACATATCCGTATCTACTCAAATCGTCCGTGGAAGTGATAAAATATCTATAGCCATCTCTAGCGGTAATTGACATAGGTCCACAAACATCAGTATGTATGAGTCCTAATAGGTCACTAGCGCGCATTCCAACACCTTTGAAGGAAATTCGAGTCATTTTGCCAATGAGACATGATTCACACGTGCCATATGTAGAAAAATCAAACGCGGGAATAGTCCCATTATCGACGAGTTTCTTTACACGTTTTTCATTTATGTGTCCCATTCGACAATGCCATAGATAGGTTTGATCTTTGTCACCAACCTTTAATTTCTTATTATTCACGTGTAATATTTCCGTGGTTTGATTTAAGATGTAAATTCCATTCATGGAACTGCTTTGCCATAAATAATTTCATTGAAAGAGAAAATACAGCTATTATCCTTTATTAAAAATGAAAAACCGTCCTTATCAAGTACGGAAACTGAAATAATGTTCTTAGACAAACTGGGTACATAGTAACAGTTATATAAAAATAACTCAAAACCACTAGGGAGTTGGATTATGTATGTTCCCTTCGAGACTGCAACAACTCTAGATCCATTCCCGACTCGCAGGTCCACATCACCCTTTCCGAGAGGTGTGATGTTTCTTAGGCCCTGCAAATGATTAAACAGATGAGAACCACAACCAGTATCAAGTACCCAAGTTCCGAAAATTGCATGGTTAATCTCAATCATATGAATATAAGATGACATACCAACAGGAACGACGCGGCCTGTTTTATGTACTCACGGTACACGGGACAGTTCCTCCTCCAATGTCCAGTCTTGTGACAATGGTGGCACTCAATGTCACCGCCCTTGCTCTTTGCCTTGCCCTGTGAGCCACTAGTCTCATCAGGCCCACTCTTACCATTTTCTGGCTTCTTAAACTTTGGCTTACCTACAGTTAGGTCGCCTGGAGCTTTGCCCTTACCTTTATTCTTGTTGGAAATCGTGAGAACATCCTGCTTCATGCTCCCACTCAATTTCATATCCTTCTCGGTCTGTACGAGAAGTGAGTGTAGCTCATGAGGACTTTTCTTCAAGTCATTCATGTAGTAGTTCGCCCTGAAAATGGCAAAACCATCATGAAGAGAATGAAGCATTCGGTCAATGACTATGCTCTCACTGATTTTGCAATCAAGTGCCTCCAATTTCTCGACATTCTCAATCATGTTAAGAATGTGTGGGCTAACCGGTTGGCCCTTTTGGAGTTTCGCATCAAAGAAGCGATAGGTATGCTCATAAGTAACAATTCTCGGTGCTTTTGAGAACTCGTTAGTGAGCGTGGTGAAAATCTTGTTTGCACCTTGGGCAATGAAGTGTCTCTGCAAATTGGTTTCCATTGCAAAGATGAGTACGTTCTTTATCGCACCCGCTTCCATGACGAAATCACTATAAGCAAGTGACTCGTTAACTCCTGCATTGGGGCCTGGGTTTACCGGTATTGGCTCAGTTAAGTACTTGAGCTTACCGTCAGCAATGGCGGCATTCCATAGTGCTGCCTCCCAATCCGCAAAGTTGGACCCGTCATTTTTCAGACCTGTGAACTGATTCATATGGTCCATGAAAGCTTTCAGCCAGGACTCGCGATCAAGTGTGGCACTTGGCATTGGGATTGCGTTATTTCCAGCCATTTTGTTGTAACAGTATTATCAAAATAAACGTATTCTACACTGCGAAAAGAAGAATAAAAATAATAAGCATATGCATCGTTATGATTTAAGACTTAATGCAAAACTGTTATAAGCGAAGACTCAAGCATTTATACAATTGACCTCCCTCAAGAATTATATAAATGATTACAAGACTCAATTATCTGTAAATTGATAAGCCAACCTTTTAGCTAATTCTACTGTTAGAATTCTTGGTCGATAAATTTACTCAGAAATTCTATCTTTAGTCCATCATAATCACGAGAAACTCTTTGGACTATAATGTTGAGATAAACTAAGTCAACACAAACTACTTACCCAACGTAGAAGGGGTCATATTATGCCTACCGACGAAGAAGGGATTCATAGTTGTTTGCCCTTATAAAGACTAGTCTCAATTTCCGTTTTAGAGGAAGATCCCATCAACTTTATTTTAATTCATTTTAAGTGAACTAATATCTAGCATGCGTGAATGAATAAACTAAGGTGATGGCTTAATAAATATGTGACATCTGTATGTCCATGAAAACTAACATTCAACCTATATGAGTCAATTTTCATGCATTTTAGTAGTAGGTGGTTTGGTTTAGGCGGAAAATGATGCATAAACTATCATGTGAATGAAAAGCAATAGGAACGAAAATGTAAAAACGATAATAAAGTCCTAGTGTGGCCTATCTACTAAAATGAACATTAAATACAAATTTGGAATCCATCCTTGGACCCGAGAAGCTTGTCTTGATGTTCCATCTTGGTCCATGTAGCGGGAGTGAGCTCCAATCTCCATCTTTAGTCTTCTTTAAAATTACAATTTAAAATTACATAATAAACCTATTTACATTCTAATTTCAAAACCATAATATAAAAGAAAACCAAAACGGAGATACGAGATCTCAAATTACATTAAAAATTATGTTTCCATCATTACGAAAACATAATTTAACTAAGGCCACACTAGGTATTACAAATTACAACCGATTGCAAAAATACGTAAATAAATTCATTCAACGATTCATTCAACTAAAAAAATGCATCAACTAAAAAAAATTAAACATGCAAGACATAATTCCTTAATTATGTAGATTAATTTCCCAAATTACCTATTTAAATGATCAAATTAAGTGACAATTCCTCAATTACTCACATTAATTTCAATCTTAATTCATATTAAACTTGTAATATGAATTTAATCCAACATTATTTTAAACTTCTTTAAAATAATTAGGTATCTTATAATTGTGAACTTCTTCACAACAATTAATCATACATTATAAATTAATTCCTTTTTTTTATATATTGTCTCGGCAAATCTGAAAAATAACAGTTTCCCCTCTTTTTTTTCTTTGCGGCAAAATGCCCTAAAACAGAAAACAATTAGATGAACAAAATCGTTTATAGTTGCTATTAGAACAAGATTGGCATAATCACCTTATAATTTAAACATGTAAATTTGTGAAACATGATTCTAAACAACGATTTAGAACCATTTATGCCAAAAACTATATAGCAAAAAAAATTTTTCATTAATGAAACAATCTTCATTTACATTTTAATTTAATCCTCATTAAATCAAACATCTACAAATTCATCATGTAATCATTTTAACTTATTAAAACAATAAAATGAATGAATCAAAATGGAAATAAATCATCAAAATCAAGAACAAAAGATTCTTGGGAAAAAAAATTTTCTCGGCAAAAAAATTTCAATCGATTTTTTTTTTTCATTCGAAATCCTTTTGTTTAAATTCAATTATGAAATTCATCAAAAATAATTTCGTGGCCTTGGCTCTTATACCACTTGTGGGAAATATCGGTATCCTTCCCTTATAATTAAGGATTATAACGAAATTATTCTTATGAATACGAGTCATAAAATAAATTACATAAACAAAATAGTAGAGAATTAATAATCAACCTTTGGTCCTTGCAAATTCGGCCTAAGAACAATATCGCAATGATATTCACCTAATCGTTGCACCCAAGATGATATGAGATATGCCTTTGTTCTTGCTAGAATAGATCCCCAAAATTGTAAATTAATTTTTAGGGTTTTTTGTGTAAAATGATGAGAGAATTAGGTCAAAAGAGAGTTTAGAAGATCATCAAAAATGATCTCCCCTTCTCCCTTATTATAACCGAAAATAGGGAGAGTAATTAGGAAGATATTTTCTCCTTATTTTCTTCCTCTATTTCGGTTTGACCGAGACTACCAAAATAAGGAGAGAAATCTCCTTATTTTTGGTAGTTATTTTAATGTATATAATCTGTATATTTTATCAATTGTCATATACCTTGTCCGTATTAATAATTCCACATACAACCGTTTGCAGTCGATTTATTAATTCCGCCCTGACAACATTTATTATAACAATCTCGTATAAAATATACTTTAACTATAAATATCGCATATTTATAATTTGCTAATTAAATATAACTGGTTACGTTCAATCACGAATTAACATCTTAATTCATTCAAGCTAACATTATATACATTAATTAAATATAACTTATTATATTCAATTTACGATTTGACAGTTAATTCGTCTCACTAATATTATTTAATTAGATTAAATAATCGTATCATCAACACATTGACTAACTGTTTAGTCATATAAGGCATCAATGTGATTATATTTCCATAACCACATCTCTCAAACACATCCTTTAGGTGTGACTTTTAGGGACCAGTTGATCACCGTCATCTGTATGATAATAACGTCAAATTTTCTAGCAAGTCAACCGTTATTAGGTAATCGTTAATCAACTGATAAAATACGAAGTATACCCTTGTGAACCTATAAGAGATTTATAAATGTTATCACACTAATTTGTGGAGGACACAAGCTCCAACAAAAGCCTCATCACCTGCAAAATTAAAGTGAATTTAGGCCGCGTCAAGTGACGACAAGCCTTAATTAGGGGATTTTCGAGTTTTTGAAGCTCCGAAATCGCTCTTTTCTCGCCATCTTTGGCCAATTTTCCTACAAACCCGTCCGCTCATGTGGTAATTTGGGTCAAATCAAACCTAAGTTGAAGCCTAGTCATGGGTTCGAGTCGAAATTTCAACAGCATGTTATAATGGCGATTATGCCCTAGAAAAGTGTCCTGAAAAAGCTGTCACAAATCAAAATTCCGAAATGGTAGGAAGTTTACCCATCATACAAGGATTCCAAATACCAAGTTGCATCGCAAATGGACAATCCTAAGGCTATTTTCGAAGCAATATACGGTTTAGCTGTGAGACCGTCTCAATTTCACTCAAATGCTCAAAACTCAACGAAAATTCGAAATAAATACATGGTTACGATCCTTATACTAACAATTATCCATTTGCAAGGTCAATTTTACAAGGCAAAATCATTTGGGGGAAAAGCCCCAAATTTTCGACATTTTTAGGGTTGAAAACCCTGATTTGTCGATCCAATTTGATCAAATACGGAAGATTAATGCAAAATTATGAAATAAATCTCGTGTTTCATCGAGTTTTTACTCAGGAAAGCCGCACTCAGGAAAAGACGCAGCTCTTGCTGCGCCTCTTCCTCAGTTTCCCTCCAAATGAATTTTTGAAGATTCGTTATAAGTTCGTTATTCGTGGGCCCATCTTTGGTGCGCCTCTTCCTTGATACCACACATCGTATATTTGGTCCATTTGACATTTGTTCTTCGCTCAGACCCGCATTTCCAAGCCAGCTGCAAACTATCGTAATATATATCTTTTACCAAGACTTTGCTTGCCACAACGAGCGGATATTTTCTTACAGGTGTTTCGACACACCTTTATTCTGTTCCCCCAGCGAGAGTACACGGACAGCCAATCGTCCCACTCGAGACATGGAGATCAGTTCCCGATTATGTTCCCCGACGAGAGTATACGGACAGAAATTTGCCCCTCTTAACACGTGGAGATCAACATCGACCCCATGCTCTTCCGAAGTTTGTTTGAAAGCCGACCCCGATCAGATTTCTCCTAGCAGTTCATGCCCACGTCCTGCTGCCTCTTCCAATATCGCGTTTTGCTTCCCTTTGGAGTTCAAGGAACTTCAGGTATGGTCTCTTCTTATGGCTGGCGAGCCTCCTTACGTAGTCTAATGGACTTTAAACGACCCTCCCCGATAGTCGACAGACTCTAAAATGTTCCCGACGACAGGTCCTTGGTTCAGACTCCTTCAACCGTCTCGCGTCGCCATAGTCGTCAGGTTGTAATCTTCGATTGACCTGATGGCTATACTTTGACTTTCGCCTTGTCCAAGCCTCAGTCAAAGTGGGGGCTCTGTAGATACCTCATTTCTGCACCTCCCGCAAACCACCCGGTGATGATTGGGCCGCATGTTTGGTACACGGAATGATTTGTGACAGTTCGTAATTTTATCGTCAAGTGATCACTCAAACACTTGTGTCTACCTCATAGTCGCCATCTACGCGCCGATATAGTCGTTTTGGCAGTAATTAGAGTACATTTGGAGTCCGGGTCAAAAACCGTCTTCATTTTCTAATAACCGTTTAAAATGCCGAGTCAGAATATTCTGGAACGTTCCGGATATTTCTATTCCATATTTTCCAATCTTTTGATCTTTGGTAAAATATATCCCGAGATTATCATAAAAAATATTAAGCAAATAAGATTAATCCGCTATTCCATAATAGAAACACGGAAATCTTTCTTCCGCGGGAGGAAACCACTGAGGAAAAGACGCAGCAGGTGCTGCGCCTCTTCCAAGAGACGCAGTGCTTGCTGCGCCTCTTCTTCAGTCCTTTTTTGCGTATTTTTCGTATCTTTTCGAGATTCACTTCCAAAGTTTCTCCGAAAACCCTAATTTCCGTCGTGTGATTAGTATAAATAGGAGCCTTCGTTCCTCATATTTCCCACGCGAGTGTCCGCCCTTCTCTTCTCCCTTTTCATTCTAGACCACGTTCTTACTTTTTGGCGTCTACGTGCGTGAACATTCGACCACGTAAGCTCGGATCCTTCTGAGTACCAGCCTCGTTTTGCATGACCGACCGATTTGACCAACTCCACATCAATCAACCTTAATCAATCTGTTTAATTCCTCTAAGAGGGCACTTTCGTCATACATTCGAGTCGAGCATCACTAAACGTTAACTTAATCAATCTCGTTTTGTCAAACATGTAAGTCAGAGGGTGTATAATATTTCTTTTTTAATTATTGTACTTTATTTTTGTAATCATTATTGTAAGATTTACGTCGAAAATACGTTTAAAACCGATTTGTAAAACCTTATTTCAAACCCTTTTTACGGATTATCAGGAGACAAACGTCGAGAAAGGACGCAGCAACTGCTGCGCCTCTTCGAAGGGACACAGAACCTGCTGCGCCTCTTCCTGAGGTTGCCGCAGTTCCTGCTTTCCTTCTTCTTCCTTCGTCTTTTGTTTAGTTCGTCTGTTTGTTTTCTTTCGTCTGCTGCTCCTCTTCCAAAGGACGCGACTCTGCTGCGCCTGTTCCGGGTTGAATTCTGTCTCTGAACTCCCATTCCTGCTTTGACCTAGTTATTAGCTTACGTATTTAATTAACTATTAATCGTATTATCACCCATTAATCTATTCGTTGATTTATTTTCTCTTTTCTTTTCCCAAATCATCCATTTTAAATGTATTTTCGACGTAAATCAATCAAATCATTGTAATTATTGTAATTTTCTTTATTGTATTTCTTTATCATATTGTTTGTATGTCTTCATATGTAATTAACCTAAATTCCTACTTTGACCCAATTGTATGATAAAATTACGTGTTCACCGACTTAGTTTAATTCTCACATGCTAGGATTAATCTAATGGATGTTGCATTGCATGCATATAACCTTCAACATATCGAGTATAGACAATTTTCCCTAATCATTAGTAGAGGCCGCTATCGAGGCGAGCGTGATTAGGTATTCGATCAAAAGAGCTTCCTAATATGTACCCTCACCCCTTACTCCAGATCTTTGTGAACATCCGTGTTCATTGGCATCCACGAGAATCATTCTAGACATAGAATGCTAAGGGTAACGAGTTCTTGGTATTCATGTCACTATTTTGTGTCTTGACATGGCACGAGGTATTCGAACGGTTTCCAATTTTCCACAATAAATTGGTGGCGACTCCACAAATGCACAAGAAAAGCTTGCTCGCTTTTCGCCCCCGTGGGCCCGCGTCCACACATATAAAACGGAAACCTAGCTTTGTTGAATAAGATAAACTTACATTAAAGATCACAGCTTTGTTGTAAGAGTTAAGAGTCAAATCAGCTCTATAATGAAAATCCCATGTAAAATAGAAAGATATACAATATTCCCAATTAATCTAATCACAACCTAGAAACACGTTTTTTTTAATTGAGAGACAATTAAGCAATAAAAATCCTTCTTCTTGCATTGATCGTCCGCCATCACCAATAAGCAATAACTGGTTCTAAGTTTTTAAAGAGGTAGGAAAGATGATTGTTGGGGAATTTGTTATTGGTGGATCGGACGGTGTATTTAGGGTTAAGGTTTGGCGGTAGATATGAAGTAGATAATTTAGAAGAAGGGAGATATAAGGATATGATGATACCTGAGTTGGGGGGAAGTAATCGCCATGTGAGGATGAAGATTAATCAATGGTGGCTTGAGAAGGAGGATGGTGATGAAGGAAGTTAGGTCTGTCTAAGGTTTCGAAAAGTAGCGCCGTAGAAAGGTGTAGTGGAAATGAGAGTATAAGGGAGACGGTCATTTGCTGTGTTGAGGAGTCGACAGGCCCAAATGTACAAAGCCCAATGCACGGATAATCTATGAAGAAAGGAAAAGGCCAGGAAGTTGTGGACAATGGGCCACGGGGGGCGCTTGGGAAAAAGCGTTTGCATTTGTGGAGTCGCCACCAATTTTTATGGGAAATTGGAACCGTTCGAATACCTCGTGCCATGTCAAGACACAAAGTAGTGACATGAACACCAAGAACTCGTTACCCTTAGCATTTTATGTCTAGAATGACTCTCGTGGATGTCAATGAACACGGATGTTCACAGAGATCTGGAGTAAGGGGTGAGGGTACGTATTAGGAAGTCCTTTTAATGAACACCTAATCCCGCCCGCCTCGATAGCGGCCTGTACTAATGATTAGGGAAATCGTTTATACTCGATATGTTGTCGATTATATGCATGCAATGCAACATCCAATGTTTTAATCCTAACATGTGAGAATTAACTAAGTCGGTGAACACGTATTTAGGCAAACAATTATGTCGAAGTAGGATTTAGAATTAATTACATGTGAAAGAACAAGTAAATAAATGATACAATACAATAAATAAATAAAACGAATAAAATTACAACGGGTTTAATCGATTTACGTCAAAAATACATCTAAGACGGATGATTTGAGAAAAACAAGAGAAAATAAAATAGGTTAAATACGGACAGGTTAAGAGGTGATAATACGAATAATAATCGATTAATACGTAGACTAACGAATTAGGTCGAAGCAAGAATGGAAGTTTAGAGACATAACTCAACCCGGAACAGGCGCAGCAGTTCTGCGTCTCTTGGAAGAGGCGCAGTGGTCACTGCGTTTGTTCCTGAGGTGAGTTCTGTTGTGAAGCCGGAACTGCGAATTTTTAATGTTCGTTGGTGATTTTAGTGGTTGATTACGGATATTTGACTCGGATGAAAGTGATTTAACAGGTTATTTACATGTGAATTTGGTCATAAAAACGATAACACGAATTAAAACGAATTAAAATAAATTAAAACTAATAATAAACGATTTAAGGTTAATTACAATTTAGTTTGGTTATTTATAGAGACGGAAACAAATTAGACAAACGTGATAAACTGATGGAACCATATACCAAAGTTGAATTCCAGAGACTTGATATGAACAAATCGAATCTCCAAAACTCGGATTTGATTTAATGACGAAAACCCGCAAATATTGATTATTAGGGATTTAGGTCGGGATTAAAGCGATAATTATTATAAATGCGTTAGAATTAAAGCTATTATACGAATGAAATATGAAGAAAATAAGAAAAGATGAAAAAAAAGAGACGAATTAACAAAGGACAAAGGAGGAAGAAGAAAAGCGAGAATCTGCGGCAGGCCTCGGAAGAGGCGCGCGCGAGATCTTGCGACTCTTCAAGAGGCGCATCGATTCTTTGCGTTTCTTCTCGGGGTCTGTCTTCTGTTAATCCGTAAAAGTAGTTTAATAAAGAGGTTTTAGAAATCGGTTTTAAATATATTTTGACGTAAACCTTACATTAATTAGTACAAGAATAAAATACAATAAAAGATGGGATTTACACCCTCAGACTTACATGTTTGACGAAACGAGATTAACTAAGTTAACGTTTAGTGATTGCTCGACTCGAATGTATGATGAAACTGCCCTCGTAAGAGGATTTTGATTAAATTGATTGATTAATTGAGGTGTAGTTGGTCAAATTGGTCGGTCATGCAACGTGACTGGTACTCAGAAGGATCTGAGCTTACGTGGTCGATTGATCAAGCACGTAGACGTCAATAAGCTTAGAGCACGGTCTTAGAATGCAAAGGGAGAAGAGAATGGCGGACACTCGCGTGAGAAATATGTGAAGCCGAAGGCTTCTATTTATACTAATCACACGGAGGATTTATGGAATGAATGAAACTTTGGAAACAAACCTCGAAAAGATTTGAAAATATGCAAAAAGAGCTGGGGAAGAGGCGCAGCAGCTGCTGCGATCCTTCGAAGAGGCGCAGCAGGTGCTGCGTGCTTTCCCCGGAGGTTTCCTCCTGCGGAAGAAAGATTTTCGCGTTTTCTTTATGGAATTGCGGTAGATTTCAATTTCCTTATTCTTTATCATAAAATTTCGGGATATATTTTACCAAAAGATAAAAAATTGACTTTATGGAATAAATATCTGGAACATTCTAGAACATTCTGACTCGGTATTTTAAACGGTTTATTAGAAAATGAAGCAGTTTTTGATCCGGACACCAAATGAACTCTAATTACTGTCAAAACGACCGTATCGGCGCGTAGATGACAACAAGGGGTAGACACAAATATTTGAGATATCACTTGACGTTAAACTTACGGACTGTCATAAATCGTTCCGCGTACCAAACATGCGGCCCAATCATCACCGGGTGTTTGGCGGGAGGTGCAGAAATGAGGTATCTACAGAAGTAAAATGGGCCATTACACCAAATCAACCTTCACCAGTCTGCGACACACAACCACACCCGCCCAATTAGTTGAATGTTCACCTACTATTCATTAGGAATAGTAGTGAGGG
This sequence comes from Silene latifolia, assembly GCF_048544455.1. NCBI lineage: Eukaryota > Viridiplantae > Streptophyta > Magnoliopsida > Caryophyllales > Caryophyllaceae > Silene > Silene latifolia. The sequence goes on along the minus strand of NC_133532.1, from coordinate 101,037,488 downwards.
TTGCTCACTTTTATATAGGGGGGGATACGACTCATATTAGACCCGACTTGTGGGTCATTTTGCTAAAATCACCATTTTCATCAAAGTATTTAGGATTTTTATAATTAAATACAAAGTAACTAATTACATCGCTAAAGTACAAACACTCATATTTAACTCATTTCTGACCCTATTAAGTCGACCCTAAAACCCCTATAAATCCGGTCCTTATAAACACGTATTTTACAAACCTAAAATAGACTAAACCCATATTTTACCCAAATCCAAAATAATTGAATCCGTAACCCGCTCGAATAACCCATTTGGCCATTTTACGGCCTTACAAGTCTATTGGCAATTACGAGAAAGAGGACAAGATAAATTTTATGTATGCCCCACAGGCCACATGTGACCAAATAAGATAGTGACCACTTACATAATAAGACAAACAACAAGTAGAATGATGAGAGTTATTATTCATGCAAAAATGAGATTATTTGACCCGTCTACATCTTTAAACGCATATATTTGTCATTGAGATTAATTAATTGCATTAAACATTAGAACAGGAAATAAAATTATGAGGGCATTACTGTCAAAGCAAACAAAAATCCCCCGTTTTTAGTCAACATGTTTTTTTTAAAAGTATGTTTACCCGGTTCAGTTCGGTTCACCATGTATTTTTTTAGCGATCCAAAACCGAACCGCTCACACTCAACATTAACAGGTTCGATTAACCGAACCGTTAAAGGCGATTCGGTTTGGTGAACCGAACCTAAAAAACATGCGGTTTTTACGGTTCGATTTTTTATGAACACCCCTACATATAAAATAATAGTAAGTCCCGAGTTAGGGAAGACCAATTTTTGGTTAGACTAAGACCTATAAAGTGTCCCATATATATCGGTTAAGCTTGACCGATAATTACTGAATTACATTGGCTTATTTGGTAGACCCAAAACCCGTTCTGAAGCTAGCTGGGGCATGAGTCATGCCGGGCTTTGGGCCTAAAACAATTATGAGAATTAAAACTACAAAATACAAAATTTACCTTAAAATGCATAGTCTTGCCTAATAAAACAATTATTTCGCCGTATTTATTAATGTCTCCATTAGCTATGATAAGTATGCACTGTGTTTTGGAGCACTAGTTTGTTAACCTTTTCAAATTAACAGTACGCAATCGTCATTGAAGAAATATACGACCATTTTGTTTAACTACCTACTAAGAACATACACAACCTTACCAAAATATAATGTGCTAAAGTTTACCTTAAATTTTGATAAAAATAAATTTCAGTGGCTCAATATTTTACAATGACAAAAAAAAATTATTTACCTTCAATTATAATATACCTTTCAAAGAAAAATATATAAAAAGGATGTGACTAGTAACCCTACTTGTCAAACCACTACTCCCTATGTGATCGAAAATATCATATTGTTCATCACACATATTTGAAAATATTTAATATCAGTCTCAATAATACGAGTGCTTACGATCTAACACTTACTCCGGTAAAATATTTAGGTTTATTAATAATCACAGTTTCCCTACACGCGATACCCAAATTAAAGTAGACACCTTAGTTTGCACCTTTCACAAGCCGCCTAATGACACCTTAATTTGCACCTTTAAATCTAGTTTCTTTAATCCTTGATTAGTTTTAAGAGCACTCTCCACATAATTACGAGTTACCACTAAAAACCGACTTAGTTAAACATCGCAACACTAACATGTAAGTTTGAGGGTGTTATCAACCCATTTTATTCTTGTTTTATTGTTCTTATGCCATTATTTTCACATTATATACATTACGTTTCAAAACCAATCTTTATGGTTTCATAATCACTAGATCCAAGTCTTAATAAAACACACGAGTCTGCTAAATATTAAGAAAGAACGCACAAGTAGGTGCGTCACTAAGATAGAACGCACGACATGGTGTGCCCTTTCTTGGTATCTAGTTGTCGTGCTCGTCCTTCCTTTTTGAGTTTTTGCCTCGATTCACATGCTTGATTATCGCTCACCCGAGGATTTTCATAGATCCAAGGTTGTTTCATTTTAAACTTTTACTTTTATACTTCCTTTGTAAAGTTTAAAATTCATTTATAATAATTTTTTTCCATCTTTATTCGATTTAAATCATTAATAATTAATGTTAGTTGGTTTGTTCAAGTCGATTGTCCTTATTTTAGATATCTAATAAACAATATTTACAAGGTCTAATCTAAGTTTTCATCTTTTAATTCGATTTCAAGTCTATTTAATTCTTTCTTTTTTTATTCAATTCAATTTATTAGCTCCTTTAATCCTTGATAATCGATATTAAATGCTTAAAGGTCGATCTTTTCGCATTCATTTCTTAGGCTTTATTTTTTATTTTCCTCTTTTCTTAATCGTCCTGGTCTTGTAAATAAACTGTAATCAAAACCGCTTTCGTAAATCAATTAACGTAACTAATCTGACTGGTCTAACTTCCACAGTCAGAACCACCTTAAGAGATGACGAATAAGCCTATGTGCCTCTTCTCAATGATGCATCTATTTTTAGCATGTTTTTGCCTCCAGTCTCTTTTCTGTCCGAACTTAAGTTGTATAAGTAATATTAATAGACTATTATCGTTTATGATCTCGTTACCCGTGTACGTATTAACTGTATTACTATATTTTAACACTTTTTTCATTTAATTTCTCTTTCAATTCTTTTTCTTCATTCGCATGCGTACAATGTATATAACAGTTGTTTGTAATAACATAATGTTGTTCACTTATCATTCACATGTAAATCGTTCTAAATTCCAACTTCGACTCTTTAATTTGCTTGTGTAATTCAGCCGACATAGTTAATTCTCACATGTTAGGTTCAAAACATTGTTTGTTGCATAGCATGCATAATATCAATAAAATTAATTGAAACTATTAAACCTTAATCGATTAGTAGAGGTCGTTAGAGAACGGGCGGGTTTGGGTGTTCGATTAAAAAACTTCTCAATATGTACCCTCACCCCTTACTCGTATCTCTATGAACATCCATCCGTGTTCGTGGGCATTCGAAAGTCATTCTAACCACGAAATACTAAGAGGAACGAATCTCTATCTTTAGTGTTCATGTCATTTTCTGCTTTGTGCACAAACACGAAATGACCCAACTGAAACGGACTCAACCCTAGCCAAACCCGGTGACCCGTTTGCCAAGCCTTGATTACCTGTTTGCCAAAGAAGGGAGTGGACGGACAGCTGAGAAAAAGCATGATGATGAAGAACTTGTTTAGAACCGTCTCTAAAACCCCAAACTTCCTGAATTCCCCAACTCCAAATCGTATCTACCCATTTTCTCTACCCTCTTTCTCCACCAATGAACAACATCCCAATCTTCAATCTCATATTGATCAAAATCATGAAATTGAAATAACAAAGATGAAAACTTTATCAAAACCAAGCCAAATTCCTTACCAATCAAAAGTTGCAAATTGGGTTAATTTGATTGGCACCATTCAAATGCCTATCAAATTCTTAACTTGTGTTAATGGCAAATCTTGGGCTGCCACTCTTATTTCTCAACAACAGAAATCCTCTAATTCGCTTCCTCTTGGGTATATATGTATTACTCAATTAATTCATAGTCTGTTAATTTTTTTTAAGTTTTGAATTTTTTATCTAATTTGTTGTATTATGTAGGATTGTTTGATGCTTAATTTTAGTGTTCATATAGAATTTTGTTTGTTTGAGTTTTGATATTGAATTACCTGAAGACTTAAGAGTGCTGTGATTATGAACTGCACACAAAGTGTATTAGCATTGCAGTTATGGGGTGCAATGTGTAAAGATGCTCGTCGAGGTATTGAAATTGGAGGAGGTGGTTTTGCTTTGAGACTATCTGTATTGGATGGATACTTTGTAGATCCCATGTAGTGAATTTGACAGAGATAATAGAGATTCAAAAATATATTATATTACAAGAAGGGCATGAGTGCAATGGTGGTATTTTCAGACTGAGCTTGTTGCTCATAAGTGATAATAGCTGTCGTTGACGTATTGTGCTATGAGGCCTTCAGTTCTAATTGATACTAAATTTTAACACCCATTTTGGTGATTGCGGCCAAATCTTAAGACAGAATGGGTAAAAAATAAAAAGGAGGGATTAATCCTTTGTTTCGATGGAGGGATTTGAAATGAAAAGGAGGGGAATTTCCTCTTATATTATGGAAACAAACCCTAAGTGTTGGTTATCTAGATTTGTGTGTTCCTGTCAACTAACCTAGTCTTTTGCGTTTCAGTAAAATGAAGAAATTCAAATTAGATATGGAAAGTTCCGTGATTTTAAATATAATGGGCTGATTCGAATAAGTGTCCAAAGGCCTTACAGCTTCATTAGAGATGAATGGAATCTCCGACATATTAGTAACAAGTAGTCTGCACCTGTTGAAATAGTTAGGGAATTAGATGAAAGAGCTTTATGCCAAGCAAAGTTCACTATTACCTTTAAGCCATGAAATGTAGTGTTGTTTTTGTAGATTCTGTTGACCTTTCTTAGTGAGGTGCTTTATGACAAACTTTTGGTTTTGTTATGCGAGACATAGGAAGTAAACGAGATAACTTCCTGGACTTGTAGAAAGAATTGAAGTGTTCTTTGGATGTGAAGATTGCTGATGAATTCAGCTTTAATGCGAACGACTAGCATTTAGAGTGTGTTTGGATTGAGGGATTTGGAGGGAAAGGAAATGGAGGGAGAGTAGGGGATTTAAATTCCCTTGTTTGGATAACAAATAAGGGTGGAGGGAAATTGAGGGGGAGTGATTTGGAGGGATCCATTTTCTCTCCAAAGCAAATTAAAATATCTCCATAATAGGCAAGATTTGGAGGGAAATTGTATCCAAACACCCACTCCCGTTTCCCTTCCCTTCCCTCCGTCTCCCTTTCCCTCAACTTTTGCTATCCAAGCGCACCCTTAGGGTGTGTTTAGATGGAGAGATTTGGAGGGAAAGGGGAGGGGGAGGTATTTGGAGGGATGAGAAATCCTTTGTTTGGTTAGCAAAATGGAGGTGGAAGGATTTGGAGGGAAGGGAAAATGAATCCCTCCATTTCCCTCCTCCAAGCCAAATTATTTCCCCTCCAACAGTCAACATTCCCAATTTCCCTCCGCCTATCCCTTGGAGGAGGGAAATTGAATCCCTCCAAATCTCTCCCCCTCCATTTCCCTCCACCCTCATTTGCTATCCAAACAAAGGATTTTAAATCCCTTACTCTCCCTCCCTTTCTTTTCCCTCCAAATCACTCAATTCAAACACACCCTTAGGGTGTGTTTGGATAACAAAAGTGGAGAGAAAAGAAGGGGAGGGAGAAGGAGGGAAGAGAAAGGGATGGAAGGGAAGGGGAGGGAGAATGGAGGAGGTCATTTTCCCTCCAAATCTTGCCTTTATTGGAGAGGAAATAATTTGGCTTGGAGGGGGGAAGTGGAGGGATTCATTTTCCCTCCCTTCAAAATCCCTCCACCTCCATTTTGCTAACCAAACAAAGGATTTATCATCCCTTCCTTTCCCTCCCCTCTCTTTCCCTCCAAATCCTCATATCCAAACAGATTTGGGAGGAAAGGAAGGGGAGGGGGAAGGAGGGAAGAGAAAGGAAGGGGAGGGGAGAGAAGGGAGAATGGAGGAGATGATTTTCCCTCCAAATTTTGTCTATGTTGGTGGGGAAATAATTTGCCTTGTAGGAGGAAAATGGAGGGATCCAATTTCCCTCCCCTCCAAATCCCTCTACCTTCATCTTGCTAACCAAACAATGGATTTCTCATCCTTCTAATTCCCTCACCTCCCTTTCCCTCCAAATCCCTCAATCCAAACACACCCTTAGACTCCTTTTATTTACATCGGGGATAACTATGGTTACTTCTAGCGTCTCTAACTTTGTTTAAGTATATTGTTTACCAAATCCTGCAACTGAGGCCACTTTCTGTTTTTGTAAATTAACAACGCACCAGTGATGCAGATACCATTGGGTTTGAAGTTGAGCGTTCTATTACTATGAAAGGTTATGAATCATGATAAAGATAAAATGAGAAGCATTCATGATTTGATGTTGTGATAGCTCTGATCTTATATTTTCTGCCCTTGTAAAACATTGAATATGATTATTGGCCCCCTGCCCAACTCTTCTGTTCTCGACACATTGGATAAGATATTTCATGGTAGTTAAGTTTGGTGGTATACTGTGAAATGTTACTGTTTGTGGGTAAAATATGATAGGGTAACCTTTTTCTTCTGCTACTATCTACTAACATGTTGGATGAACATTTGCTTGTTCTTCAATGAGTTTATTATCTTCTAACTACTACGCAAGTGCAATACGAACTGATTTTTTGTTTACAAAACCCTTTTCTTAATAGGATGCCTGTAATATTTCAAGGTGACTTGGCATATACTGCTATGATGCATTTGAAGGAAAATGACGTGGTGCACATAGATGGACACTTGAGTCCAGAGCCAGTGCCAATCAGTTTTGCAAATAACCAAGCCAATTTCCAGGTATTGTATGTTGACCCGTCTTCATCAATATTTGTCCGACATTCTTAAACAATTAAAGTAACCCGTCCCTAAATGTTTAGATATTGTATGGCTCTTATTAGCCATGTTCTCCCCCCATGTTAATCTCAAAAATTTGAGAATGTCGTTTATCTCGAAAATTTCAGAAAGCTTGTTGTCAGAGGGAATGTGATTTTTTGTATTAAATACCATTGATACAACCAATTATAGTCGATGTGTGTCAATAATAATAGCTCTTGAGTGTTCAGCTATTTTTTAATGCTTCCCTTTTACTCCTGTCTTTGTGTCAAAATTCCAGGTTCTAGTCCATGATGTTCATTTTGTTCGTGGACTTGATCGTATGGAGAAGAGATTCTTTAGACGCTGAAATCATTTTCTTAACTCTGAATCTCTGATGGTAATACATCTCTCTCTTTGTTCTTCTTCTAATTTTGTTATCTGGTAATTTAAAAGATCTTACGGGGAATTAATGGAGTTTTTGGATCCCCCCCTTCCCTTTTCATTTTTCCAGGTAACCGAACGGACTTCAAGCACTGATAATCTTAGCATGCCTTAGAGAAAGGGTTGCAATCTCCCCTCAACCTGAGTCTGGCTATAGATGAGAGGCAGTCACTATTGACAGGTAGAGGGATAGTAGGATCTGACAGTCGTAAATCATATGCGGCACCTAATCCAGATGATACCGGTCTTGCGGCCGAGAACTTAATGCTGTTTGCCTGTATGTCACTCCTTGTATTTTTGAGTATTAAACCAGGAACAATCATGTATATTTTCCCAACCATACCATAATAAGATGTGAACAATCGTTCCTGTTACTCGCTGCCAAATTTTGATACTGTGATATGAAAACAAGACGGAATCCGAGTATTATATCTGTTCAAGTACCTACTCACTGGAACTGGGACAAAATTTTCTCCCAGGGAATACAGTCATCAATCATCTATGTTGAAATATCTTCCTGCATAAGGATTCATACATAATCAAGAAAACTTGTGTAGGTTTGGTGTACTACTACTATCCAACTGGCTTCTAGAATCGGCTTAGACCAGCAGTGGTTGGCTGGTGTAAAGATGAATCAGTCTACAAAGGACCGGCCAGCCTTCATGAGACCAAACGCTTACATTGTGTAAAGATGAATCAGTCTACAAAGGACCGGCCAGCCTTCATGAGACCAAACGCTTGCATTGTGAATGGCAATAAAAAGTGCATACTCGTATCTCATTATAGAAAAACAAATACTTATATGAAGCAGTTTCATAAAACATTATTAGAAAACCCGTTTGTTATTCTAGAGAGAATGGCAACAAATCTTATTGATATATAGACGTAATTGGTTGACAATTTTACATGTAAAAATCGTTCTATTAGGAATCTTCTTTTAGAATAATGTTTGAAAATAAAATAATTATTGTTTTGTGTCGAATAAATTATTTCCGAAATGACATCTACCAAGATAGGAATGTCCAAACCTAACCCCACCCATCCATCGCCATATTCACGTCCCTTCCGATATTATGATTTACATTCCAAACTCATATCCACGTGAAAAACCAAACTGTGTTTGGATTGAGTGATTTGGAGGAAAAGAAAGGGAGGGAGAGTAGAGATTTAAAATCCGGATACCAAGGGAAATGGAGGGAGAGATTTGGAGGATCCATTTTCCTCCTCCAAGACAAATCAAAATCTCTCCACAATAAGATTTCAAACTCATTCCCTCCACGCTCCAACCAAACACACCCTAAATGACTAGGAGGGTGGGAGTAAGAGATTCGTGATCAATTTAAACATTCATGTTCTACTTTTACGAACCGAGTAGCCACTGACTTTCAATCTCTTCACTCATCCCAAAGGATGAAAAAACATAACGAATAATAATACGAGTAATTTTTTAATAAAAAATATATGTGGTTATTGGGCATCCAACCTACGTTGACCCTCCTCCAAAGTAGTACATGGTCCAAAACTTCAGATATTTTTTTCTCAATCGTACTCATCATCACTTTCTTTAGTCTTTTTAAAATTATATTTCATTAATTAATTACCTCAACAATAGAGTATCACAAAAGCAAACAATCTTTTTTACTCCTTATAATTATTTAAGGGTAGATCTGTACTCGGGTTTGGATGTGAGGGATTATTTCATTAATTAATTACCTCAACAATAGAGTATCACAAAAGCAAACAATCTTTACTACTCCGTATAATTATTTAAGGGTAGACTCTCGGGCCCCGGCTCCAAAAACCGGGCCAGGCCAGGGAGGGAGGGGACGTTGGTTGGTTTGGGGGGATATGCTTGACCCGGGTCAGGACCAGAGGCGGGCTAAGGCTGGGTCGAGCTAGCGGGCCTTACCATTTTTTTTTTTTTTTTTTTTTTTTGCTAAACTGGCGGGCCAAGGCCGGGCCGGGCTGGAATTTTGCCAGGCCAGGGTTAACACCGGGCTAAGGCCGTGCCGGGCCAGTTCAGGCCAGGCTGCATAAAATAACGGGCTAGGGCGGGCCGGGTCCGGACCGGATCAGCCCGTGCTAATGTCCAGCTCTATTTAACATTTAAGGGTAAACAAAAGGAAACATCTTTCTGTTTTAGTGTTTTTCCTGCATTAATTTTGACCATAAACTCAACAATTTGCAAGTTTTATACGTAAATTATTGACCAACTTGAGACGTACCCATATATATTTATAATTATACAACTCGTTTTTCTTCTCAAATATCACGGCAATCGTCAATTCATTACATTTATACTTCATTTTTGTTTGTTTTCCATTTTTTATATCGTCCCACTTGGTTCTTTATAATACCCATTTTATCAAAAAGTTGAGGAATTTACGGCAAGCGCAAAAAAAAAGTGAAGAAAGGTTAGGAATATATTCTTTACGAGCTTAGTTTTTGTTGTTGTTTTGACATGATTTTGCATTCAAATTTTCAATGTTATTGGTGTTTTTGTATGTGAATTGGGATGCACAGATCCTAAAATTATGTGGGTTTGAGTTTGATTTACTCTTCTGTCATCGATCTGATCTTGCCCATGTCAAAATTTGATCTGTTTTTGTAGTTTTTATTGCAAATTTGATTTCAATTGTTGATTATAGTTTTATTTGCTGCATGACTATCATGGTTGTCTATTATTTTGATTGAATATTTGAGCTTCCAAGCTGGAGTGCTCAAACTGTAGTGGAAGTTTTTGGTTATCAGAGAATTGTGATGATTCCTTCTCGATTCGAGTTGCATAGAAAGGAAAAGTGATTTCTTAGAACTCAGCTCCATTTAATTATCTGTTGCCATGTATAAGCAACAGTTGATTCTTTCAAGTTTCTACTTTTGATTAGCTATCTTAAGTGTCACTTGATGCTTAGTTATTTTGCTTGGTTTTACAATCATGGTGTATGAATCATTTCACTTATTATATTGTGAGGTCGTAGAGAAGTTGAATAGTTGATTTAATTCTTGACGCAAGTTTCATTTTCGTACGGGTAAGGTTGCGTACATCTGATTCCCTTACCCCGGCGTCGGAGGGAGCCTCGAAACATTGGGGTATTACCGTTGTTGTTGACTTGTTGTATTCCTTGCACTTTTTGTGAACTGTAGAAACTGCCGATGAATCTTAATAGCGCAGCACATGTAATTCTTTTTGAGGTCATTTAGAAAAAGAAAAAAAATAGCGGTAATTAATTCTGAAGCCACAAAGTTTCTTAGAAATCTGTGTAATGTGTTATTCTGAAGCCACAAAGTTTCTTAGAAATCCACAGCGTAACTGATTGGTAATTCTGTTCCCTTTTTAAGTCACCTCATTTGAGCTTTTACGCATTGTACCTTGCAAGTGATTGTGTTTCCTTGTAAGTAAATTTGTCAGTCTTGTATAATTGCTTGGCCTATTAATGAAACCATATTAATTTTCTCTGCCAATATCAGTTAATTCTGATCAAAAATTAATTCTTATGTCACAGTTCTGCTCTGTATCATCTTATTAATCCCAGGCGCACTTGGGCATCTGGGTTTTGTTAAGATGGAATATGAAAGACACAGTTGGATTTGGGACGGAGCTTACTGCTATCCACATGTGTTTGCTGCTATAATGATCACTGCAGCTTTACTTGGCTTGTCGACAAGTTACTTTGGTGGGATTGGTGTTCATTATCTGCCTTATTTATGTCCTGGCTTTGGCATTTTGAAAAAGCAGCCACGTGAGCAGAAGCGTGTCAGAGTATATATGGATGGATGTTTTGATTTGATGCATTATGGGCATGCCAATGCTTTGAGGCAGGCCAAGGCTTTAGGAGATGAATTAGTTGTGGGTGTTGTTAGTGATGAAGAAATCCTGGCTAACAAGGGTCCACCTGTTCTTTCTATGGAAGAAAGGTAGTCGTATTATCTTGTATAATTATATATAGTTGGCTGTGATAATGTTCTTTGTTTATGGCCATTTCCTCGTATATTGAGATACTGGAGGTCTAAGCTCCATTTCCGTTCATATGGTCATGGTAGGAAGGAACATATAAATATTGTTATTGCATGTTTTTTCTAAGCAGTTATTAGAGCAACCCTATGACAGAAAAATGGAGCTGTGGTCATAGCAATTTATTAGATGCTGACTTTTACAGTTTTTCATTAGGCTTATCACCTTTTTCCAGTTCTCTAACTCCAGTGGTCTTGTAGGTTGGCACTTGTTGGTGGGTTAAAGTGGGTCAATGAAGTCATTCCAAATGCCCCTTATGCTATCACAGAGCAATTCATGAAAACTCTTTTTAATGAGTACAAAATTGATTACATTATCCATGGTGACGATCCTTGCTTACTTCCAGATGGCAGTGACGCATATGCGTTAGCGAAGAAGGCAGGGCGTTACAAGCAGATTAAACGCACAGAAGGAGTCTCAAGCACGGATATTGTAGGTACTGTTTCTTGCCAGCTTTCTGGAAATTTGACTTGGGCTCTGTTGGTAGAACACCCGAGTTATCTTGTTTTCTCATTGTTGATCATGGATTACTGGGTGTATTAGCTTTGTACCATAGTACTAAATCACGGTATGATACTTGACCTTAGAATTGGTCTTTGTGGGTTGTTACATTATAAAATGTTGTTGGTACCACCTCAAAATGTGTTATATTCTTGGTAACTCGACGGTGAAGCGACATTACTTCCAATATAATACGTTGCTTGCACTACTTGGTTTGCCTTGGGAACTGAATTTACCTGATCATCATGAATAATAGTGTCAATATCTTGTCATCCTTGCTTATCAGTTACAGGATGCTTTACTTGATTGTAGGAAGAATACTCTCAACTGTCCGTGATACAAGTGTAAATAATGATCCAGCTTGTAATGAATTGTGCGACAAAAATCAGATGCCTAAGAATAGAAAACTTGGAGCTGTTCATGTATCTCATTTTCTACCTACCTCCAGACGCATTGTGCAGTTCTCGAATGGGAAGGTATCAAACAATGGCTTGAGATTATTTTCTTTTTCTTTCTCTTTAATTTTTTGCTGTCTTACAAACTAGATGAAACATTGATTTTGTTAAGAGGTGGGAATGCTGTTGATTAAAGAACAGCAGAGAGGTAAGAAACGGTTTAAGGAAACTTAAAGTCTTAATGAATTTGTAAGGAATGTGTGCCATTATGATATTGGATAAGGAAGAGCTTCCCTTTAGAGCTGTGAGCCATCCTGGGCCTAAATGGCTAGAATGTATAAGAACAGATATACAGATACAGTGGGTCTGAGCACGCTATCCTCTGCCATACCTACCTATCAGACTAGCATACATTTACCTTGAGGTTGAAGATGCACTAAAAAAAGGGACATTTTTCACCAAAAAGATTCATATATAGATGTGTGCCTTTTGAGTTAGAGATTTTTTGGTGCTTCTTGGATGGTTAGTGAGCAGCATTTATCCTTTCTACTGCAGATTTGTCACCTGATACAATGAGTACATACTACATAGCCTTTTTTTTTGTGTGGAGGTTTAAAACCTATTATTTAATATCTTGAATGACAAGATGTTTTTGTCAGCCTATCACTCTCAGACTCTCAGTTGATCATGTTTCATCGTTGGCACATCGTAAGTTCATAACTGGTTTTCCTGCATGACTCCTGACGATGGAATTAGTGTCTAGTTTTGCTCAGCTTTGTCCAATGGACTCCAGGTCACAAAATGTTTGAGTAGTGGGTGCTTGGTGATCATTAATATGAGGGCCAGGTTGCAGAGAACCAGTTATTAGGACATAGCTTGTGTGCAATAATATCTTGCTGATCTCTCCTTCAATGTTGTAAAGCAGAACGGAAGACATTTGCCTGTGTGTGTAATCTAATATTTTCACTCCGGAACTCCATCATAGTTTGTATTGTTGTCTCAAAACATTAGCATATCCTTCTTTCCTCAAATACTTACGCGAGGCGGTTTTAAATAAGAACTATTGTGCATCAACATAAAATATACCTTAATTCCTTTTTTAAGTTAGTAACTAAAAGGGTCATATGTAGGGTAATTGGATAAATTACATGTGGGTTGACAAAATCTGCTTAGTCTATAAACAACAACTAAAGTTACTTTTTGCCTTGTTTTTAAGGTGGGCTTCTTTAATTTCCTTTCCTAATGAATTGTGACGTTTGATTTTTCTTAGCCTTGCTTATGATGTTGCTGCATCCTCTTGTTTAAAATTGCAGGGGCCTGCACCAAACGCACGTGTGGTGTACATTGATGGAGCATTTGATCTTTTCCATGCTGGCCATGTTGAGGTCAACATTTTCCCTTTTTCCCTTTTTTCCGATATTCATTGTCCTTTATAAGCACTACCAGATTGCATACTTATAGAGTTCACTAAGTTTAGTTTCCGGACCGCGTTCTCGCATCATTTGAGATGTACCTGTTCATCACTGTAATATTGATAACTTGGGATTCTTTTTATATAGACACATGAATAGAGACACCTCTCTTGAGAATGAGGTTTGAAATGCTGTATTACAGTCAAATCAAGTCAGGTTTGAGTGTTGTAGTAGCTTCATATTAGCTTGCGTACCCGTGTGCAATACATGACACTCGGTCATCCATGGGTATGAGTTTGGCATTTGGACCCACGCTATACTTCTAAATGAGTCCGAGTAACATAGCTCTTGATAAATTACAGTCCTACTGTCCTCAATAATTGGGAGGCAGCTGCATGTTCTTATTTCATTTTCTATGTAGTATTCTAGTGTTATAAATTAATTTTATATTTGTGGCAACTTTCATATCTTGTCTTTTGTTATAATTTTCTCACATATATTCAGTGTGAGGTGTTCTAAAGCACTTGGTGTTTCTTCCTCATGTATGTACAGATACTTAGAGCTGCCAGACAGCTTGGAGATTTCTTACTTGTTGGTATTTACACGGACCAAACAGTTAGGTATTTTGTTTCTTATCCACAATACAAATTAATCCTATTCTCCATACTACACCAAGGAAATCCATAGCATTATGGTATTCCACAGTTTGTCTTGTGCTTATCTGTGCTATCCATGTACATGTCCTAATTGTGGATTGGATCATGTGAAATTAGTCTTTCTTCATGGTATAGACCATATGTTAACGGAAATACCTGTGGTATAAATCCAAGTTGCGACACTGAACCACGTTATAGGGGTTACTGCAACTGCATTTTGAGACGGTACTGGTCGCATTGACAACGCAATTGGACTGTGATGACTGATTCAGAGCTTTAGTCTCAATCTGAGGTTTAAAACCATGGATATACTGAAATATGAGACTAGAAAACCGCTGAAAATATATCGCCCCCTTTATATGTAACATTGAGTTTAACGGCAAAAAGTGAAATAAAATGGTTAAAAGTTAGCTTCAGGAATAGTAAGGCCAAATTGTTGTTTCTAATTCAGTTTCAGGGACCACAGATGTTGGAAAGAGAACAAAAAATTGTTAGCTAACAACTCTGGAAGTTGTTACATCCTTTCCTCTAGCGACTCCCTGTGAATAAAAAATATCGAAGAGAAATGTCTTTGCTTGAATAGCTCTGAAGAAGCGTATCTTCAGAAACGTAACATTTTCTTTTGTTGCAGTGAGATGCGTGGTCCAGGATTTCCATTGATGAACTTACACGAACGTTGTTTAAGTGTGTTGGGCTGTCGATGCGTCGATGAAATCATCATGGGCGCACCATGGGAAGTAACACAAGACTTGGTTAGTGGCCTTCCTTGTCTGAAATTGATTCCCTCATCTACTATGACTTACAGGGCAGACAATTAAACTATTGTTTCTCTTGTAGTCTACTAGTCTCATTGAACCAAAACTCCATTTAAGGACTACGAGTAACTGAATTCCCTGCTCACTTGTAGGCTCCTTTTGATATTATATTTTTTTTTGTATAATGAAGGGTCACCGTTTCCAAATATGTTCTCCATAGCAGAGTATTTACTACTCATATTAGGATGCAATTTGAAAACAATGTTCCTCATCGCCTCAAAAGTTATAGCCTATGGACTATGGCGGTTAAGGAGGAACTGAACCTTAGTTAAAAATTCGTTGAAGCAAGCGCTGTAAGGTCATTGTGGTGCCTACTCCCTCACAACGTAGGGACCACCATCTGCATGAGGAGGAACTAGCAACGCACACCAATCAAATACGAAGCAATTTTCAATTTTTTTTTTCTGGTTCCTTATGCTACCCTTCTCTTTTCCCCCTGCCCTTTAACTTCCTTTAAAGTTAGCCCTCTTAAAAACCCAATTAAGTGGTATGGTTGCACTTTTTTTTTCCTTTTTTTTTAAAGTACTCCGTGGCCCGTGCAAGTTTGTTTAAAAAATAGTGTGCCTAGTGTGCATCAGTCATGGTGCCTTGCGCTTCATAGCCATATGCTCTCATCTCATCTGTGCACTGCATGACTAGTACTCCCTCTGCCCCAGTCATTTGTTGTCCTTTTTCCTTTTTTGGATGTCTCAGTCATTTGTTGTCCTTTCTATTTTAAGATACTTTTAAAGTGTTAAATGACTACACTACCCCTTGTTATTTCTTGACTTGACAATCAACCATTGTGCTACGTTAGCCCTTAAAATTTGACTTCAGGGGAGTATTAATGTTTGGCTAAAATTCCCATTAGGTGATTTCCTTTAAATATGGTCCCCACGTTTTAAAATCTGGTCCCCACTATTTTGCTAAAAGCTGGTTGTATCTCGCTGCTGGAAAGGACGAATTAAGGGTGGCAAATTGGTAGTTTTAGTGATTTCCTTATCTTTGTGCCAAAATAAAAGGACAACAAATGACCGGGACGGAGGGAGTAAAAAATAGTGTGCCTAGTGTTCATCAGTCATGTGCCTTCCGAAATATCACTCTAATCAAAATCTCTTGTTGTATGCCCCTCCCTAAAAAAATGTGCAAAGCAGATAAAGACCTTCAATATCTGTTTGGTGGTACGTGGAACAGTGTCTGAAGCCAATCCTCTTGTTCCTGTAAGCACAGTTGATCCTACTGTTACTGATTCTATAGCTTCCTTAATTTCTCTGGAGTAAATTATTTTTACTGTTGTGTTCTGCAGGAAGACACCGATCCTTATGCAGAACCAAAGAAGATGAAGATGTTTAGGATGCTTGAAAGCCCCAAACACATAACTACATCCTCCGTGGCTCATAGAATTATCAACAATCATGACGCTTACAAGGTATCATATTTCCTGCTCATCATCTGTAGAGAATTCACCTCACGTTTGAAGGTGCAACAGAGATTCATTGCACTTTAAAGACAGGTGCAAAGTGCCCACACCCTCATGAGCACTTTTCACCTGTGTCTTGGCATGTGTGATGGATGCACTATGCTATTGCTCCACCTAGCTATTCTCGGTGTTATGCATTTAACCTCTCTTAATATCTTCGAGGTGCAGAAACGTAATGCTAAGAAGTTGGCAAGTGAAACAAAGTACTACAAAGAGAAGACATATATATCTGGGGACTAAATGTGAATGTCTTAGTTAGATGTGTAGATCTTTTCCTGGTCGCATGTAGATTTTGCAGATAGATGCCGTCGTGTATCATCCTCTCTGGCTATGATGTTCATTAATATTAATGCGGAAAATCGTCAAGTATCAGTTAGAAGAATTTTTGTTTTGTGTGCTCATCCTATCACCACCCCCCCTTTTACTTTACCTTCTTAGTCCCATTCTTATTGTATTATTACAAGTTATTTTCCGTCTGTAATTTTTTGTAACACTAGTACTTATTTTTGGCAACGAATCGAGGCGTTTGCCCACCTATTTTTTTTTATTATATTCTTCTCTGTATTTTAAAAGCTACCCATTTGGTTGCTCCTGTTTTACTCCACATGGAATAATAACTTGGGTTAATTAATGAGAATATTCTGAATTATTGGGGTCCTTTTCAAAATACTCTATACTATTATTTAACTAGATTGCTACCAACTAATGTATCATTTATTACCTAGTGGAACCGGTTCCACCGGTTTCCACCAATTCTCTTTTCTTAAAACAGATATTAACCTAACATTTTAACCTAATTCATTCTATCTATCATTTTTACCTTCTTTTATCTCCTACCTTTCCCTCTTCCTTTTACTGTCAAACGCCATTGTTACTCCTTCATCAACCTTCATTCATTGCTACTAGTCTTTCATCAACTTCATTCTTATGCGTAGATTACCTAACTAAAGGCGGAGTTTAATCAATTTTGACCTAAATTGATTGCACAATGGATAAGTTAATTCGATTGCCCTAAATTCGGATTTACTCATTACCCTTTTTCCCTAATTTTGATTTATTTGATTACCCTCTTGTTTAATTTCTAAGAATCCTAATTTAGAGTATTCATTACTAATTACTAAGAACCCTAATTTAATGACCCTCTTATTTCCCCTAATTTTGATTCAAAAAAGGTTAAGTTGTTCATATTTGTTGTGTTTTTATTCATTTAAGACAATATGTTCTTTTCTATTTTAATTAGGCAAATCAAAATTAAATGACGGTTGTGATCTTGAAATTATGGTTTGATGGTTGCTTTAAAAGAGGTGATGAAGGTCTCATATATGGGTAGTACATTTAGGACTGTTGGTATAGGCCCATATGAGATATGTTGGTTTACAATGGTTGAGGAAGCAGAAAAAATGTGGTTTTAAGAGAGAGGTGGATGGTATTTTTTTCATGAGCTCTACTAGTGGATTGCAAAAGGCTTTGAATGATACTCATGCTATGATTATTTTTAGAGAAAATTATTGATTACAACCTTTTATAAACCACTTTTTGTAAATTACAGCATTATATAATTTTTTTTTGTAAATTATATCCAAAATATTACTTTTGATGAGAAATTACAGCCAAAAGATTTAATGCGGTAGAAAATTAATGCAAATTTGAATTTGTCACTTAAGTTCATGTTTTTTGACGAAAATACCCTTATCTTCATCTTTTATGTCCATCGCTTATGTTCATTATATTTCATAACTCCATCATCTCTCCTAATTCTCCATTTCTTCAACATTCTTACCTAATCCAATTCGCCAATTTTCTTCAAATTCTACCCTAATTAATTTAATCAAATTCTATTATTTCCATTTTCTCTTAAAAATAATTAGTGTTCTTCATTCTCTCTTCTATACTTTGTAGATCAATTTTCCCCAAATGGAAAATAATTAAGATTTTTCAATTTTGGTAATATGTCTATATTTCTTTTCCATATTGATACACTTGGGCTTCTTGATGATGCAACAACCGTTGATTTTGTTTCTGTTTTTGTTGTTGTTGTAAATTGTAATTTGTGTGATGAATTGATTTTGTTGTTGGATTGATTTCTGGGTAATTAGGGTTTAAGGTTTCAACAGAGATGTTGAGATTAATCGTAGTAATTTTAAGGAGATAGATAGATGGGAGCATATCAATATGGAGAGGTAAGAAATCTATAAGATTTTTGTGTTGTGTACTTGTCTGGGAATTTTTTGAGAGAGGTGGTAAGGAGAGGTAAAAAAAATATGGGTAAGCTTTAAAATAGGACAAGGGGTATATCGGTCAGATTTTTAAAAAATTCACTGGAATCCTCAACTTGGCTCAAGTTTAGAAGAAAAGTGATATTCTGGATGTAATTTACAAAACAAAAAAAAAGCCGTAATTTACAAAAAGCGGTTTATAAAAGGCTGTAATAAATAATTTTCTCTTATTTTTAAGAAGGTTTTAGAGGAGAGAGTTGATGAGTGTTACATTATACCTGGGTGTGATGTCCCCCCAATTAATCCAGTTGGTGGAGAGTGGTTTTGGTCTTACTTTCCCTAGAAAAAAAAAGGGGAAGTACCAGTATAAATAGCACAAAGAAGGGACCACCTTTTTCTTCACCCACAATTGAAACCTTAGCTTTAATTAACACGCAAAACTCTAAGAAAAGCATTAAGACAAGCAATCAGAAAAGCACAAATACATCAAAAACCCAAAAAATAGTCTTGAAATCTCCTAAAACTTCATCCAACCAAATCTCTACTAACCATAGCAAACCTGAACCATCCTCCCTAGCTATACCTGAACCCTCATATGATTTCAATGAGCTAATCATAACAGATCTGTTCAATGAGAGTGAGGCAAATGCTGATGAAGCCGCTCTAAATGCTAATGATGATTACTTAAGTGAGGATGAAGAGTGTTGTGCAAATTTTATACTTATAACCCCGCAAGTGTACGGTTGCCCACTGTAGTATTGCGAGGGTCGAACCCAAGGGACGAAATTATGGCTCTAGAATTGTTTGTCTAAGCTACTAGTTTAGTTCGATAAAGGGGAATGGGTTGATTAAAGATAACTAAAGTACTAGACTAGAACAACAAAAGAAAATGATTAAAAGCTTAAGATGATAAGAACGATGGTTAAGAGACTAAGATGTTGGGTTCACTCAAGTAAGGAAGAAGGGACAAGAACATAGGAAGGCAAAATCGAAAGCATAAGCAAGGGAAAGACTCGATCTCTCGATGTAAGACTAACCCCTAAAGTAAGGTTGATTAAGTTCTCACCTAATTAATCCACCCTTGATTTTAACATGTGATTCCTAATTACTAGTCAAGCTCTCAACCAACAAGTAGAAAGATAGATTGAATGATCAAATTCTCACCTAAGCATTCTCACAAACACCTTATGTGCATGATAAAATCAACAAGCATATATTCAACAATTTCATTCTTCCCATGCCTTAATCCTCCCATATAATCCTACAAGAGTTCCCCCTCCATCCTAGTAAGCCACTACTCACACATATTTACAATAACAAAGGTAAAAGATGGAGACTTTAGCATGTAGTAAGCAAAGGAAAACATGTTTGCAAAGATAACTAATTCCACAACTCAAATATGTAAACAATTGAAAGATGAACAACTATAAAGAAGAGATTAGACCAATATTGAAGACAAAGTTGCAATCTTTGATTAAAAAGAAGAATAATCTTCACCAATCTTCAATTAACAACCCAAAACTAAATGTAAACAATTGATAATAACTAATTCTAAGCTAATCTATAAAGTAATTAATATTTGATTAAGGAAAGATTAAAGTTTTGATTAAGGGTTTGTGTTGGACCATATGATTAGTTTTGATAATGACAAGTATGTACTTTATATTATATATACTCTTTCTTGTAATCGTTTGTTTAGTCTTTATTAGATTGATTAAAGTTTACAATTTGAGCAAGTAATGTTATAGCAATCTTGGCTATAACATTGAAGATTTGTGAAGTATCGTTCAAGTAATGTTATAGCAGCTTGAGCTATAACATTGAAGATTCTTAAAGCTCCCAATATCACTCAAGCAAAAGGCTCGATCAAGTCTATAACAAGCTCAAGATGAAGGGCTTATGATCAAGATAAAAAGATGATCCTACCACTGAAAATCTCAAGAAAGATTAGCTAGTGTAGAACTTCATCTAATTACGGTATCTTAAGAAGTAATATTGGGAAGGTAAAGTTATAGCTATTTCACCTATAACTTTACTTACCATACTTAAAGTTGTAGTCATTTGCACTATAACTTTGGGTTGCATTTTAAAGGCACGATTTTAATAGTTTTAAAATCAATTTTCAAAAGATAAAATTCTTCAAATATGTTTCGAAATCATGTGTGTATATGATAGAGATGAAATAAGGGTTGTTTAGGGTGAATAATTTACGTTATCCTATTGGTTAGTAAAACGACTTATGAGTCGTCATGCTACCTAAGGTTTGTTAAATTATCTAAACTTAACCCTAATCTACTCCTTGATATTTTGACCTAGGGTTTCGGCTAAGATGGGCTTATGAGCTGTGTGGAGGCCGAATTAACTCCCTATACAAGTAAATAATATTAGGTCAAATCTTTTTTTTTGGGAAAATGTAAGTCTTTTCATTAAAATATCATAATCTCCATACAAACAACTTCTAAGGCAAAGTCCAATGGACCTTTGTTCCTTAATGACTCCTAATTACATTCAACCATGCTAGGATACGACCATTTTGACACTTAATCCGACAATTTTTTAACCTATGGACAACATCACTTTTCACCTGCTCGACCAGTTTCTCAGGACGTAACAGAAACAAATCCAACCTGCTCTTGTTACGGCCCATCCAGATATGATACATCAGTGATGATACAATGATTCCAATTACCTTCTTCTGAGTAAGGGTCCTAGACCTCAACCCTATCCACCATTGTATACAGTTTGCCAATGGTATCTGAACGGAACACCAATCGAAACCATCCTACAAAGAGTAGAACTGTAGACACACTCAAAGAAAAGATGCTTGTGATCCTCAGGCGAAATTCCACAAAGAAAGCAGACATTCTGTTGAGCAATCCCCATAGCCACCAGTCTATCTTGAGTTAGTAGCCTCTGTTGAACAATCAACCAACAGATAAAACGATGCTTAGGTAGCACCCATCTGTTCAGATGCCATGAATACCAATCAACAAAGTCAGTATCTGGCGTGACCATCGTAACCAAAATTAATAGAATCTTTGAACATTACGAGACCGATGCGAGTCCTTCATCAGAGTTTTAATTTGACAGATCTTTCGCCATGCCCAGCTGGAATTAAGAGGAGGTTCATAATTTTTCCAAATAGCACCCTTGATATAAATTGCATGGACCCATTTTACCCACAAATGATCTTCTTTCTTCTCAATCCACCATACATACTTAGCTATGGCAGCACAATTCCAGAGTTGAAGGTTTTTGATACCTAATCCTCCATGTTTCTCATCTCTGCAAACCTTAGCCCAAGACACCATGGCAGGCCTACTCCCAGTCTCTTTGCCATGCCAGAGAAAATCTCTACAAATGGCTTCAATCTGCTTGATCACCATTTTGGGCAGGATAAAAATTCGTGCCCAATAGCTGTGAAGTGTACTAAGTACAGATTGTATAAGTACCACCCTCCCAGCATAAGAAAGCTGTTTTGATCCCAGACCCCGTATTCTGTCAACAACTTTATCCACAAGGCAACTGCAATCCAAGATAGATAACCTCTTGGGGGAGACACTAACCCCAAGATACCTGAAAGGAACTTTACCCCTACACATGCCCGTAATTCTCTCAACTTCTTGTACCAGACCTTCATCTACACCATTATAGTAAAAGTTGGATTTACCTCTATTCAGCTGTAACCCTGAAGCTTTGGAGAAGAAATTGAAAGCATTCACCATTAACTCTATTGAAGCTCGGTCTCCTTTGCAAAATAAGATCAAATCATCAGCAAAACATAGATGAGATAGCCCAATCCTCTTACATAATGGGTGGAATCTGAACCGAGGATGTTTCTGAACTGTTTGAAGTATTCTACTGAGATACTCAAGACAAAGGGTGAAAATGAGAGGGGAAAGGGGATCCCCCTGTCTAAGGCCCCTTTGTCTCTTAAAAAAACCAAATACTGCTCCATTTAGAGCAATAGAATAAGAAGGTGTACTAATGCATTGCATAATAATTTGCACCATCTTATCAGGGAACCTCAAAGCTCTTAACACTTCTTCCACAAAAGTCCACTCTATGGAATCATATGCTTTTTGCATATCCAATTTCATCAGCATTCTAGGTGAACATGCTTTTCTTTTGTAAAGACGTATCAAATCCTGGCATATTAATATGTTCCCTACAATATCTCTACCCTTGATGAATGCACTATGAGAAGGGTTGATGATACCAGGGAGAATATTACTCATTCTATTGCAGATAACTTTAGACAAGCATTTGTAGAGTGTGTTGCAGCATGCTATAGGCCTGAACTGCATCACAGTATCAGGCATAGCAACCTTAGGAACCAAAGTTATGACAGTATTGTTACATTGCTTAAGTAACTGCCCACTCTTGAACACTGACTGAATGGCCTCAATCACCTCCTGGCCCACAATGCTCCAACTGTCCTTAAAGAATTGACTGCTGAAGCCATCAGGGCCAGGTGCCTTAGTACCAGGAATAGCAAACATAGCTTCCTTGATCTCTGCGGCAGTAACAGGAGCCATTAAGCTCAGACCTTGGGAATTATTCAAACAAGGTCCTTGCCTCATAACATTAACCTTGACATGCTCAACTGGTTTTGAGGAGCCCAGAAGAGATTCATAGTACTCCACAAAAGCAGCTTTGATGTCATCAACCTGGGTGCATAGTTTTCCCCTTACATCTTTCACCTGATACACCTTATTATGAGCTCTTCTCCTTTTGATGCTAGCATGGAAAAATGACGTATTGTCATCTCCCTCTTTTAACCAAGCTTCCTTGGACTTTTGCCTCAGAAACTGCAGTTTAGCTTTAGTTAAGAACTCGAGCTCCTCTGAACAGGCTTTCTCAGCATGGCACATGGCCTCATTAAGGGGTTCCTCCCTCAGCTTGGTCTGGAAATGTTGTAATGATAATTCAGTGATTCTGGTGAGGTTTTCAATATCACTGAATTGATCATTATTCAGATGTCTCAGCTCCTTCTTCAATCCCTTTAGTTTAGAGACCACCTTGAACATAGGTGTCCCTGGAACATTCTTTCCCCATCCCTTCGTGACAGTGTCCATAAAACCTTCAGCCATTGACCACATATTAAAATATTTAAAAGGGGCTTTACCCCTCTCCCTAGTCTCCTCAAAGTGCAGAAGGCAAGGGCAGTGATCAAACAAGCCTTCAGGTAGGAAATTAGCATAGCTAGATGGGAATTGGGCTATTCATTCCTCATTATGTAACACCCTATCAAGTTTGCTATAAATTTTTCCATCAACTTCATGCTTGTTATTCCAAGTGTAGTATGAACCACAACTTTTCAATTCATGCAACTCACAATCCTTAACCATTTGTGACATAGGCTGTATATCAGCATTTGAAACATCAGCCCCACCAATTCTCTCAATAGGTGCCATAATGGCATTGAAATCTCCAAACACTACCCAAGGCCCCTGACAGGTCTTGCAATAGAGTCTCAGTTTCTGCCAAAGTGGATCTCTCTCAGCTGCTTTATTCATCCCATAGACCACAGTCATCCAAAAATTACTCCTCCTTCCTTTATCAAACACTTTCACATGGATACACTGAGAAGTAATATCCTGAATATCCACCCAGAAAGAAGTAGGGTCCCAAATCACCCATATCCTCCCCCCCTTATGCATACTAGAATTAGTACAGATGGACCAATGCTCACAAATATTATTCTTCACCTTGAGCCACGTGTTACTCCTAATTTTAGTTTCTAATAACCCAAATAAACCTACTTTATTCTGGTTTAAAAACCACTTTATTTCATTTTGTTTGTCAACATTATTCATTCCACGGATGTTCCAAAACCCACAATTAACCATTATCGGTGTCTGTCTGCTAGCTCCCTTTCTCATCTGAGAACCCTTTCTATCGGGCCACCTTAGATTTTTGAATAGACAAAGTTAGGGCTTCCATGAAGGAGATGCTACCAGGAGTAATCACCTTCTTCTGTCCATTATCATTTTTCAGCAGTTTAGAGATAAACCTCCTAGGCATTGATTGAGTTACCACAGGTGCTGCCTGCTCAGGTAATGGAGAGGTAACCCTTGGAAGTATCTGCTGAGCAGGAGTAACTGGTGGCTTAGCCTGTGGAGGTTTCTCCATCCTCTTCTTCTGAGGCTGTGGCTGCTTTGGAGGAGCAGGTCTAGGTTGTTGGACCTTCTGTGCAGGAGCCTTTGGTTTCCACACTTTCTGAGCACCAGTCCCTTTCCTACATACCTCAGCAGTGTGCCCCATGCCCTTGCAGCTAGTACAAGTAGTAGGTAGCCAGTCGTAAACAATCCTAGCCCTCTGAACATGTCCATTTTCATCAAGGAACTGAACAGCACTAGGAAACTGTTGACCTATAGTGACTTCTACCATTACCCTTGCAAAGCCCAGATAAGTTCTCTTGCCTGTAGCCTCATCACATTTAAGGAATTGACCCACAGACCCACAAATTTTCCTCAAACTCTTTTCACCCCAGAATTTGATGTCTAGCCCATATACTTTCATCCATAGTGGAATCTTCGATACATCATGCTTAAGCAATTCTGAATCAGGAGTCCATTCATTTATGATAACAGGCTTATTATCAAATAACAGGTGACCATTCTCAGAACACGACTTTCTCATTGCTCTTTTGTTTTGAACCTAACCAGGAAAATCCCATTTGGGAGGAACGAAACCCTATCAACCCCATTAGCCGCCCAGACCCTCTTAACAAAGCCATTAATCACATTGCTAGGAGGGTTGGCACCTAGTATAAAACAATAGATGGAAGAAGACCAGAATGAAATCTCACCAGCAACATCCTCTTTCGCAAGACGGATTGTTGGAGCAGAAACAATCGGTTCCTCCGGTTCCTCGATAGGTAGTTCCTGTTCCTCCTCTTCTTCCTCTAGGATAGAATTCAAATCAGACTCAAACTCCAGCGATGAAAATCTGATATGCCTCGCAACAGCTTTTCCTTTACCTTTGCTTGCCGACGACGAACCATTTTTTTGTGTTTTTTGTGATTTTTCTCCTAAATTTAGTGAAAGATTTTTATTAGATTTCCTTGATCGAGCCATTGCTGCGTAATCAGGTGAATCCCTAGAAAATTGGAGGATTTTCTCTCTCTATTTTCTCTCTCATCTCTCTTACCTATATTAGGTCAAATCTATAATATATTGTTATAAGATATTTTTATTTCTTATCAATTATATTAGATTTACCCTATTTACTTATTCAAAATATTTAGTAGATTAAATTAAGAAGAGATAAGATTTGTTTCTTATGAAACAAACTACCATGCCTCACGGCACACTAGGGTTTCGACCAAAAACCTAGTTTCTCTCTTCTACTATATATATGCATGATGTTCATTAATTCAAATAAGCTTTTCGAAATATTAAAATTCCTTGCAAACAATTTGAGTTTAAATTGTAATCGGGTATTTTTATTATTTTGCAATTGAAAATCTTTTACGAAAAGTCGTGCTCTTTAATTTGCGTATTGTTTCTTAAAGTTACGTTATAAGATAATAGTACTTCATAGCGTTTCTACTCGTTCAATTGTGTGAACACCTAGAGGAACAATCAAGTGCTTTCTTAGTAACTTAAGATAGTCAAATCGAATATCTAGTGATATTCAAATCGAGTTATAGCTATAGTTAGTTATACGAGTGGGTTGATAATTTTGTAATCTGGAGAAAGGTACTCAAATTATTAATCGAGAATGGTGGACGTAGGCTTCGACGTGTGAAGCTGAACCACTTCAAATATCGTGTGTTCTTGCAATTTTCTTTATCGTTCATTTCATTACGTTTATAAATCATTTGGTTAATTAGTTAAAGTTTAATCAATAAACTTTAAATAATTAATTATTTAGATATAAAATAAAAAGTGGGTATAAGTTTTTAAATACTCAATTCACCCCCCCCCCCCTCGAGTATTTCGACTTTGATAGACTCTTCAATTGGTATTAGAGCCTCGTGCTCCTGATTGCCTAACCGCAAAGAGACTGATCCGTCTATCTCTCTATCTTTTTTTTTTCCGCTGCCTTATACGTGTGAAATGGATTCCAAGTATCTTAAGTGTCGTATCTTTGATGGGAAGAATTATGGACTATGGGAGAACATGATGACACACTACATAAAAGGACATGATTGGGAGTGCTGGACGATTATTAAGAATGGATCACACAAAATTTTGGTCGGATCTTCGGAAGGCACTACCTATGAGAAAAAGGAAGAAGACTATATTGAGGCTGATTACAAGAAGGCAGAGAAAAACTCGAAGGCGATAAGCCTGTAGCAAAACGGCATGATATCGACCGAATTCGATCGTTTTTCTTCTTGCACTTCGGCCAAGGAAATATGGGATGGTCTTGAATTGGCCTATGAAGGAACGTCAGCTGTTAGAAAATATCGTATTGACTTGCTGATTCAAAAATACGAACTTTTTAAAATGGAAAAGAATGAATCACTCGATAGCATGTCAGCGCAATTTTCTACTATCATTAATGAGCTCAAAAATCTTGGTAGAACTTTTATGTCCGAGGATATTTCTAGGAAAGTACTTAGGAGTTTGACCAAGAAATGGCGTCCCAAGGTCACAATTATGGAAGAAGTTAGAGATCTCACCTCTCTACCTTATGCGGAACTAATTGGAGCTCTTATGGCTCATGAACTCGTCCTGGATGACGATGAGGCCGAGTCCAGTAACAGTAAGAGCATGGCTCTACAAGCTTCCGCTAAGGAAGATGTCGATGCTGAAATAGAGGACGAAACGGTTTTGTTTGCTAAATGATTCAATAAAAGAATTTTTAGAAACAAGCAAGCAAAATCCTTTAATAACAACAACAAGTCTTATAATAAGAAAACTTCCGAGTCTAAGAATACGTTTGCTAATAGAAGATGCTTCAAGTGCGGAGAATCCAGTCATATGATTAAGGATTGTCCCACATGGGAGAAAATTAAAGACAAAGCAAAGCGTGAGAAGACTAAGAAAGAGTTCAAGCAAGTAATAATGGCATCGTGCTGGGGAGATCTTGACACCGAGGACGACGAGGTATCTGAAGAAGAAGAAGTTGCTAACCAATGTCTAAGCAACGTAAGCCTTGACCTATTTTCAGACGATGATAAAGATAGTGTGGACTCCTATTGCTTCTTTCTAGGAGATTCAGATTCAGAAGAAGAAGAAGAAGAGGTAAGTTATCTTGAACTAAAGAAAAGCGTTAAGAAATTGTCTAAGAATGCTTTAATCGAATACTTTGAGCAATCTCTTGATAAATGTCATGAACAAGATCTGGAGTTGAAAGATTTAAAAGAACAAATTCTCGATATTGCTGAAGATAATCATCTCCTTAAAGCCAAGGCCAAGAAACTCAAATCTAAAGTTACAGCCAATATGGCTACAACTTCAGATGTGACTAATGCTGAGAAAATGGTTATTGAGTCTAAATTTATAGCTAATGAAGCTATAACCTCAGATCTCAAACTCGACATTAAGCATCTTCAAGCCAAGGTTACAGCTAGTGAAGCTATAACCTTAGAATTGAGGAAAGTCAAAGAGCTTCTTGAGTCAAAGGCTACAGCTAGAGAAGCTGTGATCTTAGATCAAAAGAAGGAAATTGACTCTCTAACTTTGCAATTGAAGGAATCTAAAACCGTTCTATTAAATACAAAAAGAATGCATACTGAAATGGTACGAGTTCTTGACGAGAGATTCCAAAACTTTCGTGACAATTATGAAGAGACTCATCCTTCCAAGGTTGTTGAGTCAGACCATTTTAAATGTGATAAAGAGATCCAGTCTTTAAAAGACTTACTCTTACATGCTAGAAAGGTCCACGGCAAGTGGGAAGGTAGCACACGTGTTCTAAATTTCCTAACTAAGCAATCAGATAATAATATGAAAATGGGATTAGGAGATGAGTGCTATGGTCATAAAGACCACTCTAAATGCAAATCAACTCCTTATGAACGAGATTTCAAGAAGAGAAAATATGCCAATCTATCAAAATATTTGATTTGCAATTACTGTGGTCATACGGGTCATATCCAAGAAAACTGTGTCAAATACGTTCAGGATTTAAGAAAAGGAATCAACTTTGTTAAAGCAACTGACACTATTTTAGAGGATAATTATTTCTACCCATCTAAACCTAGTACGAGTGAAGAACGTAACAATAATCATCGTTGGTTCTATGATATGAGCTTTGACTTTAAGAAGGCAACCGAATCAAAACAATCACCTACGCCTAAAGACCCTTTCAAAACTAAAGCTAACCCAAAACAACCTAAAATACCACGTCATGAAGAACCCAAAACACAACCAAAGACGGTTCCCAGACAAGCCTATTCGTTTCTAAAATGAAAGATTTTTAGACAAGTTTGGGTTAGAAAAGATATAGTTTTTAGAGTGACTAACGTCAAAGGACCCAACTTAGCTTGGGTACCTAAAAACTGTATCTAATCATTTTGCAGGCTGTGGTGAAAGAAAATAATCTATGGTACCTTGATAGTGGATGCTCAAGGCACATGACTGGAGATGTAAATTTATTTCTTTCAGTTGAACCCTTCGACGGAGGTAAAGTTACATTTGGTGACAATAAGAAGGGTAAGGTTATTGGTATTGGTAAAGTTGGCATATCCTCTTCTCGTGCTATTAGTGATGTTTATCTTGTTAGTGGTCTCAAGCACAATTTACTGAGTATCTCTCAATTATGTGACAAGGGAAATAAAGTTGTTTTTCACTCAGATTCTTGTCGGATAATAATTGAAGGAACAAGCAGTATTTTGCTTGAAGGATAGCGTAAAAGGAATGTTTATATGATCGATTTAAATAATAATCCTACTAACTCGTTCACATGCATGAAAGTTACAACATATGATCCTTGTCTTTGGCACAAAAGATTTGCTCACATTAGTGTAGACACGGGGGGCCCACATGGGCGCTTGGGAAACAAGCGTTTGCATTTGTGGAGTCGCCACCAATTTTTATGGAAAATTGGAGACCGTTCGAATACTTCGCGTCATGCCAAGACACAAAGTAGTGACATAGACACTAAGAAATCGTTACCCTTAGCATTCTATGTCTAGAATGACTCTCGTGGATGCCAATGAACACGGATGTTCACAGAGATCTGGAGTAAGGGGCGAGGGTACGTATTAGGAAGTCCTTTTAATTAACACCTAATCCCGCCCGCCTCGATAGTGGCCTCTACTAATGATTAGGGAAATTGTTTGTACTCAATATGTTGTCGATTATATGCATGCAATGCAACATCCACAAATTAATCCTAGCATATGAGATTAACTAAGTCGGTGAACATATAATTAGCAAACAATTATGTCGAAGTAGGGTTTAGAAGTAATCATACATAATACAATAAATAAATAAATTGCAATAATTAAAATTACAACAATTACAATGGTTTAATGATTTACGTCAAAAATATATTTGAGACGGATAATTTGAAGAAAAGAAAGGAAAATAAATTAGGGTAGAAAATACGGACAGATTAGGGTGATATTAGGGTTAGGAAAATCCATAACATATGAATTTGGTCATAAAAGCGGTAAAAACGAATAAAAATGAATTAGGACGAATTAAGACTAATTACAAATTAGTTTAACCTAAAAAATTTCAAAATTATGGATGCCTTTGAAAACCGTCTCAAGGAGTGGACGAATGAGTTTACAAATGTTGAGAAACACGACATGGGTGCATTTAATTTGGGTTCAATCTTGAGTCTCAAATTGGTGAAAATTGTGAAACCTTTCTTGGATGTTTGTCTTGAATATTGGGATCCAAATTTCCTTGTATTCTCCTTTCCTGGAGGCGAAAATTGTCATTTCCCTGAAGAAATAGCTGCTATTGGAGGATGGGATCCAGAAAACGCACCCGCTATACCTTTTAGCTCTCAAGGGTATAAGGGTAAATTTAGAGACTTGTTAATTTGGGTTATTTAGGTTAAACTATTAAGACGGAAACAATACGAAAGTCGTGAATAACAGATGAAAATATATACCAAAGTCGAATTCCAGAGATTTGATATGAACGAATCGAATCTCCAAAATCCGGGTTTGATTAAATGATGAAAACCCGCAAATATTGATTACAAGAGATTTAAGTCGGATTTAAATTGTAATATTTATTATGAATGTACATTAAGATTAATATATAGGAATGGAAGAAAAAGAAATAAGAACAAGAAATCAAAAGAAGACGAACTAACAGAGAAGCGAGGAAGAAGAAGAAAAGCAGGAACTGCGGCAGCCTCTGGAAGAGGAGCAGCAGATGGTGCGTCTCTTCGAAGAGGCGCAGCAGTTGCTGCGTTTCTTCTCGACACCTGCCTATAGTTAATCCGTAAAAACAATTTGATAAAAGGGTTTTTAGAAATCGTTCTTAAGCATATTTTTGACGTAAACCTTAATTTAATTGGTACAATAATAAAAGATGGGATTTACACCCTCAGACTTACATGATTGACGAAACGAGATTAACTAAGTTAACGTTTAGTGATTGCTCGACTCGAATGTATGATGAAAGTGCCCTCGTAAGAGGATTTAGATTAAATTGATTGATTAATTGAGTGTAGTTGGTCAAATTGGTCGGTCATGCAACGTGACTGGTACTCAGAAGGATCCGAGCTTACGTGGTCGATTGATCAAGCACCTAGACGTCAATAAGATTAGAGCATGGTCTTAGAATGCAAAGGGAGAAGAGAAGGGCGGACACTCGCGTGAGAAGTACGAGGAACAAAGGTCCCTATTTATACTAATCACACGGAGGAATTATGGAATGACTAAAACTTTGGAAACAAATCTCGAAAAGATCTGAAAATACGCAAAAAAGAGCTAGAGAAGAGGCGCAGCGGCCACTGCGACTCTTGGAAGAGGCGCAGCAGGTGCCGCGTCCTTTCCCCAGAGGTTTCCTCCTGCGGAAGAAAGATTTCCGCGTTTCTTTTATGGAATTGCGGTAGATCTCAACTTCCTTATTCCTTAAAATAAGATTTTTCGGGAAATATTATACCAAAAGAATATAAAATTGAATCATGGAATAAATATCTGGAATATCCTAGAACATTCTGGCTCGGCATTTTAAACGGTTTATTAGAAAATAAAGCGGTTTTTGACCCGGACTCCAAATGAACTCTAATTACCGTCAAAACAACCGTAATGGCGCGTAGATGACGACCAAGGGGTAGACACAAGTATTTGAGCTATCACTTTACAATAAACTTAGGAACTGTCATAAATCATTCCGCGTACCAAACATGCGGCCCATTCATCACCGGATGGTTTTGCGGGAGGTGCAAAAATGAGGTATCTACAGAGCCCCCACTTTGACTGAGGTTTGGACAAGGTGAAAGTCAAAGTATAGCTATCAGGTCAATCGAATATTACAACCTGACGACTATGGCGACGCGAGGCGGCTCAAGGGGTCTGAGCCAAGGACTGTCGTCGGGAACATTTTAGAGTCAGTCGACTTTCGGGAGGGTCGTTTAAAGTCCATTAATCTACGTAAGGAGGCTGTGACCATAAGAAGAAACCATACGTGAGACTTCTTTCCCGAGATGCTTCCGGAGGTGCGTATGAGCTAAGGTTAAGCGTAGGAGCTAAGGCTAGGACCTAAAAGATATATAAGGGTTTTGCTAGGGGTGTGGGACCCTAAAAGGGAAACATCGGCGACAAGGCGACCTAAAGGTAACCGTGGTTTGGGCGTATGAACCCGGAGAAAGACGATCCTAAAGGATTATGATCCTATAGGTGAAGGCTAGGTGTGGGAACATGGATAGGTTGGGAACCTAAAAGAAGGTTGGTATGAGAACATCCGGAGAACGATACCTTTGCCGAACTCCAATGGGAAACAAAACATAATATTGAGGGCAACAGGACGTCGGTAAAAACTGCTGGGGGAAATCTGCTTGTGTTGTTCTCAAGAGAACCTGTCTATCGAGAAGCACAATCGGTTGTCATGAACTTTTGCTGGGAAAATAAAGGGGCAATGATGGAGGCGTGTCGAAACACCATTGGAAACCCGCTCGTTGCTGCAAACGAAGTCCTGATGAAAAACCCTTGCTAGGAGATAAAATACATCACGACTCACGATCTACTCGAAGATAAAATCTGCGACGGTTCACAGTCTGCTCGAAGATAAAATACTGGTCCGGACAAAAATAAATGCCCAATAGACCAAATATATGATATATGGTGTTGGAGAAGAGGCGCACCAAAGATGGGCCCACAATTAACAAACTTTTGAAAATTGAGCTGGAGAGAAGCTGGCGAAAAGGCGCAGCAAGAGCTGCGACTCTTGGAAGAGGCGCAGCATCTGCTGCGTCCTTTCCTGAGCCCGTCCTTGTCTCAGTAAAAACTCGACAGAAGTCGTGTTTATTCATTATAACAAAACACAAAAACTTCTCAAACTCTCTCAAATTCCAACCAAAACCCGTCAAAATTTGATCAAATCCTTCCATTAATCATGAATAATTGAGGTATGTGTCTTATCCTTGCTTTAATTCTTGTATTTGCTTGATTTTGATTCAAAAAATTAGGGTTTTCAACCCAATTATTTCGAAAATTTGGGGCTTTTCCCCCAAATGGATTTGCCTTGTAAAATTGACATTAGAAATGGATAATTGGTAATGTTAGGAACATAACCATGTATTCTATGAACTTTCGTCAAGTATTGAGCATTTGAGTGAAAATCGGGAGAGGTTTCTCGGCTATTTCGAAAATCACTTCGAAAACGGCCTTAGGATTGCCCATTTTTTTATGAAATTTGGTTTATGGAATCCTTGTGTGATGGATAAACTTCCTACCATTTCGGATTTTTTATTTGTGACGGCTTCTTCAGGACACTTTTCTAGGGCATAATCGCCATTATAGCGAAATGCTGCCGAAATTTCGACTCAAACCCATGACTAGGCTTGAACTTAGACTTGACTTGACCCAATTTACCACAAGAGAGGTCGGGTTTTGAAAGAAATGGCCAAAGATGGCGAGAAAAGGCCATTTTCGGGGCTTTAAAGGCTCAAAACCACCTTCACCGAGGCTCGTCGTCATTTGACGCGGCCTAATTTACTATAATTTTGCAGGTGAGATTTCTTCTACGTCGGGGAGGGCTCCCATAGATGTGGACACCGACTTCACCCTTCTCTTCTCTCGTTCTTGAGGAGGTTTTCGAGGAGGTCCCGAGGCGGGCCAACGTCGGACGAGGTGGTCGGCAGCTAGCGGCGGCACCTGAGTGGGCTGATAAATGGGATGGTTGACATCTCATTTGGGCAGCAGAGGGCCACCTGTCTTACAGGACGGCGAGGAGCATGGTAAGTCTTGAACTTGTTATTTCCTCATCATTTTTCCTTATTCATTTACCGTTTCATTTCTCTTTTGCTTTGAGCTAAAGATAGCTTCGCGTCGAATAGATACAGGAGGCCGGGAACATGAGGTCCTTTTTCGGCTATACGACGATGATGGAGGCCTACAGAGCTTTGACGGAGGAGGAGAAGGCCATCATTGAGCTAGGAGCCTTTGGAGCTTTGGTGGGAGCGTGGAAGGCAATCAAGGAAAGGAAGCTTCGAGCTAACCTTTGCCTGATCCGAGCCTTCCTTGATCGGTACTGGGATACAACCTCGACATTTCACATGCCTTTTGGGGAGGTCGGGGTCACTCTGGAGGACTACGGTATGATCTCTGGTCTGCGATGTGGAGAGGAGGTTGTGGTGTGGCCGTTGACGGCCATGAGAGTGGACTCGGCCGAGGCGAGGAAGCTGATTGGCTGGAACCTGGCAGAGGGTGCTGCCAGCGTTCCCGGGTTGGTGCCGAGCACTTACGTCAGGGACTACTTTGCGGGTAGGACTCAGACGACGGTGATGATAGATGGAAGGAAGGTGGCTCCTCCTGCTTGTACTGCAGAGTAGAGGGCTCGTATGTGGCTCTGGTGGTTCTTGTCTCCGCTTTACCTCGGAGACAAGGGGGAGAGGTTGTCGACGAAGCTTCTTCCGTTCCTTTATGACTTGAGTGACCTGGGTCGGTGGGACTGGGTCACTCCTGGCTTTGCGGTCCTCACTCGCTACATGAGAGCCATGGTTCGTTCTGAGCTGATGGAGAAGGGGACTTCTCCTGCTACCGTCGGTCCTGGACTGCTGTTGGAGGTATGAACCTTTATTGTGTATCATGAAAGATCATGCTTCTTCTTTGCTATCGAATTGTAAAAGATCATTATCGATTGTCTTGTTTTGCAGGCGTGGGTATACTCCTACTTTCCGGGCTTCGCACCCAAGAGGATGGAGCCTGAGCCAAGAGCTTACCCTGTCGTGAGGGACTGGATGGTGTGTCGTAGGAAGTGTCAGCGCTCTTCTTACGATGTTTGTTGACGGGGCATGAATGCCCTGAAGCTGAGTGACGTAAGTATCTTCAATCACTTTTCCTTTATTGTTATTCATTGTTTTTAGAAGTGATCATAAGAATGACCCCTTGTTTGCTTGTTTTAGTGGGTGCCCATACCTTGGGTGGACTACCCCGACGCTCCGACTTTCGTGGCTGAGGTCCTTCAACCTAGGAGCTCGAGTCGGTTTCATCTGAGGACATCTATGGGACCAGTGTGGTACCTGGGCGAGCGCTTGACTCATCAGTGCTCTCGCGACGCTTTCACGGTTCTCATCGATCCTCCACGGACGATGTTTAGGGAGTCTTCGGATGCTGAGAGAGAGGCTGACTTGGCGGACGTTGGTGGTGACGCTCTTCTCCTTCCTGGTGAGGAGTACTCTCTGTTTGTTCGCCAGAGGCTGGCGTACTGGCTGATCGTGGTAAGTATTTTACTTTCTCTTTCTTTTGACTTGATTTGACGAACTGACGAATGATCGTCGAATAAAGAATTCATTTGAACTTTGCAGGAGGTCGAGGTGGCAGGCGTCGAACCCCCAGCGTACCCTAAGACCCTGGAGTACACTGACGCAGCGAGGATGACGATGATCTCCGAGATCCGCGACTTCGGCGAGGAGGTGACGGATGCTGGCCTAGAGGGGTGGCAGCACCTAGTGAGTTGGGTAAGCCCCCAGCTTCGGTTGTCTTTTGCTGTCTTTGTTGCATAAGAATGCATTCGTTCTTTATTGAAAACCTTTTGTTTCTTGAAATACAGATGGCACCGTCACAGCATGTTGCGTTGTGGAGGGTGGCCAACCGGCTGCGGGCCACGGCCATCGAGGCACTTGCAGGTGGCCGAGGACGACAGGTATGAACCTCTCATTCTCTTTATTTGAATTTTGTTGCAATTTCTCGCGCTCTTGTTTGAAATAGTTGAATGAATTTATTGAAATGAGGCATTTCTTTGTCACTTGCAGAGGGAGCGTGACCTGGAGCGCGAGCTGGTACAGTCCCAGGAGGAGACAGCTCGCCTGTTGAGGGAGTTGGAGGTCCGGGACGCCGAGATTGCTGCCCTCGAGGTGGCCGTAGCCGAGCGGAGTGACGAGCAGGAGTAGTTTCTTTTCCTTTTGGTTGAATTGTATATACATTTGTACATTTTGAACCTCATTTTGGACTTTTGGACCTGTTTTGGGCAAGAGCCCCCAGTTTGATGTATATATTGCATTTTGTATATATGATGGCCTTAGTGCCTTTGCTGCTGGGTTGTATGTTTGTTCCCGCAGGTTAGTTTAGAAAACAGGTTTGGTAGATGACGGTTTATGCCGTCATGCTGCCGAAATTTACACAGAAATATAAGTAGAAAACGTAATATACTCGCGACTTAAATTAGCGCAAAAAAAAAAGTGCCCATAAATGAGTGAAATGACCTGAAAATGCGAAAAATGCCCAAAAATGAGCGAAAATGACAAAAATGCCAAAAAAATGACCGGACGGTAGAGAGGGCTACCCCCTAAAAAACCCGTAAAAAGAAATGTATAAGTTTGAAATGAAATGTGAAACGAGGAGTGAAATGATTCCCCTAAAAAATAAAATAAAATAAAATGGGTAAGTGTGCTCGTTTGGCGAGAATGTCGATGTTGTCTCGGAAAGCGTGCTTAGAAAATTAGGAAACATAAAATATGGTAATTTGACGGAATTACCAAAATAATAACCTATAGGAATAGGAAATTATAGTCAAAACAAATTAGGAAAGATCCAAAGCTGAAAATCACGGAAATCAGCCTGTGGAAGAAGCGCAGCAAGAGCTGCGACTCTTCGAAGAGGCGCAGCAGGTGCTGCGCCACTTCCCCAGTTGGTTAGTTCTGACGAAAATTAGGAAACAACTTTTAGTATAAATAAGGACGTCGGGGAAGCTTTTATTCTCATAATTCCTCCATCTTTCTTCCATCTACCTCATAAAAACTCTCCTATCTCCAAAAAAAAAAAAAAAAAAAAAAAAATTATGGATACCTTTGAAAACCGTCTCAAGGAGTGGACGAATGAGTTTACAAATGTTGAGAAACACGACATGAGTGCATTTAATTTGGGATCAATCTTGAGTCTCAAATTGGTGAAAATTGTGAAACCTTTCTTGGATGCTTGTCATGAATATTGGGATCCAAATTTCCATGTATTCGCCTTTCCTGGAGGCGATATTTGTCATTTCCCTGAAGAAATAGCTGCTATTGGAGGATGGGATCCAGAAAACACACCCGCTATACCTTTTAGCTCTCAAGGGTATAAGGGTAAATTTAGAGACTTGCTGGGACTGACTAAGGCTGAGGTTGACCGTCTTGTCACCTCAAAAGGAGTCCGTATGATTGACTTCATTGACCGATTCATAAGCAGAGAAGACCCTTCTATTTCTTATGTTGCTAGACGCAGGGCATTCGGATTTTGTCTACTTCACTGTTATGTCCTTCAAGGGCATGTTGACAAGGAGACGAGAGGGGACCCTCGTTTCTTGAGCTTAGTGGAACAAATGGAGTTGCGCAAGAGCCCAGCGTGCCTGTGCTTAGGAGAGATCATTCTGGGGCTGGATAACAGAAAAGCCAACCGCGAGCTTCCTTATCTGGGAAGTCCTATCATTTTGCAGGTAAGAACCTGCTTTCTTTTTTTGTACAATGCCAACCATTTTTTTTGTTTTTTTTTCGGTTGGGCATTAATTCCCGTCTTCTTTGTAGGTTTGGCATATAGAGCGTCTGCGATTGATCGAGCCCCCAGTTAATGTGCCAGGATACCATGCTCGTTCAATTGCGATGAGAACCAGGCTCTACATGGTGGACATCACTCGGGTTTGCAACTATTGGGAGAACAAGTTGAAGAATGAAGGAGGTCCTTTGATCCGATTAATTGTGCCATGGTGTCATCTCAGGTCAGTCACTGGAGTGTCATCTTTAGATCCTACTCGCTCAGTTCGCATTCCTGGCTTGGAATTCATGATATGCATATTCCCGGAGAGATTGATGAGGCAAGTGGGCCTTAAGCAGAAGATCCATAAGCTTGACACTGTTCCTCAAACTGGATTGGCACATACTACAGAGATTCGTCGAGAGTGGGCCCTCAAGTGGGCTCAGAGGAACATTTGGTTCATGCTTTCTCCTGTTGGCTCTTTATGGGTATCCGATTCATATTTGCAATGGAGGAAGGCGATTACTTTCGAGGAGCGCAAGAAATTGAGGAAGCATGAGCCTGTCGATTACAAGATTCATGAGGTAGCAAAGGAGAACCAGAAGTATTTGAATGAGGGGGAAGAAGAGGCTGGATTCCGAGTCGTTCATCCATCGAAGAAACTGAAGACTTCTCCTACCGTAGAGATGGTGGTGGATCGAAATGGTAAGGCTAGACCGCGAGAGAGACCTTTGATGATTAGGTCGGAGATAGCACAAGTGCGCCCGGCTCGTCGTCGAGACAAGAAGTATGATAGAATGACAAGGGCAAAGGAAAGATGGAAGAGTAGCCTTAGTCGTAGTATTATTTATTATTATTATTACTTGTAAGAAATGGCGGGGTTTTTAGAATCCTGGCCTAGCATTTATTTTTCAGCATTTTATATTATGTGGCATATTACTATTATTTATGGAAGAAATGAATAAAATATTAATTAGTTATGAAACTATTTGCATTTTTCTTTTATTATTCTTGTCGAATTTCAAATGTGAATGCAAAGGTTCTTCTATTTACATTTAAAATAATGGGTTGTATCCCGTGAAGGATTGCCTACGTATTCATTTAAAAAAATGAAATCAAACCCTTGCGCGTAGTTCGAGTAAATGAAAAAGAATAATTGTTCTAAGCAAGAGCTTGTAGCGAACTAGAAAATAAGCATGAGCTTTACTTACTCCTAAAATACAACTCAATTTATTTGATGATACGAGGATGACGAATTGTCAAAATGCAAGAGCAAGGTGACATAAACTTTATTTCAGTGGACCAAGGGCCATTTTTATTTCGTGTCACATGAGCGGCACGTAGGTGTTACACGAGGCGCGTTTCTTGTCCTGCACTAAGCATAATATCGTTTCAGTTCGTCGAGGTTAGTTGGGTTAGCGAATTCATTCCCGTCTAGGTCTGTAATCTTAACCGCTCTCCCCGAGAGTATGGACTGACTAAGAATGGTCCTGCCCAGTTGGGTTTAAACTTTCCTCGTGGATCGACAGGTAGGAGAGCTCTGACTGATTTGAGGACTAAGTCTCCTTCTTTGATGTTTCTGGGCTTAACCCTTTTATTGAAGGCTCGTTTGATACGTGCCTAATATGTTTGTACATTATGAAATGCGCGCAACCTTCGTTCATCCAAGAGGATGAGTTCTTCATATCTATCTCTCTTCCAATGAGCTTTTGGAATTTGACTTTCAAGCAGAATGCGCAGGGATGGGATTTCTAGTTCAACTGGTTGTACAGCTTCCATACCGTAAGTTAAATAGAAAGGAGTAGTCCCAGTGGGCGTCCTAACTGACGTGCGATAACCCCATAATGCGAATGGTATCTTACTGGGACAATCGCGATAATTGTCGATCATTTTCTTGAGGATAGTGACGACATTCTTGTTGGCCGCCTCTACCGCGCCATTAGTTTGAGATCTGTATGGCGAGGAATGGTGGTGTTTGATCTTGTATTTGGCTAGC
This sequence comes from Silene latifolia, assembly GCF_048544455.1. Lineage (NCBI taxonomy): Eukaryota > Viridiplantae > Streptophyta > Magnoliopsida > Caryophyllales > Caryophyllaceae > Silene > Silene latifolia. The sequence goes on along the minus strand of NC_133532.1, from coordinate 100,998,028 downwards.
AATTGCTTAGTCTCAGCCTGAAAATGTGATCCATTGTTGCTTATGGTCTCATGTGGGCAACCATATCGACAGATGATATTGGTTTGTATGAACTTTGCCACGTTTTTGGCTGTGAGACTAGTGTAAGATGCTGTTTCGACCCATTTAGTAAAATAGTCGATAGCTACCAAAATGAAACAGTGGCCTTATGTTCCGGCTGGAGTGATTTTCCCGATGATATCGATTCTCCAAGCAGAAAATGGCCAGGGAGATGTCATGGTGTATAGCAATGAAGGAGGGATGTGTTGCACATTCCCGAAGATTTGGCAGTTGTGGCAATATCTGACATACTTGATGCAATTTGATTCCATCGTGGTCCAGTAGTATCCTAGACGCGTGATTTTCTTTGCCATCATTGGTCCACTCATATGAGGACCACACTCTCCATCATGAACTTCTTCCATTAATTTTTGTGCCTGTGAATGATCAAGGCAGCGCAAGACTACACCAAGAGGTGTTCTTTTGTACAACTCTTCTTGCATGAGGAAGTATTGAGAGGCTAGTAGGCGTATGGTATGTTGTCCCCTCTTATCCATATCTGGTGGATATTTAACAGTGAGCTTGATGTTTATAATGGCTTGAAACCAAGGTTCTCCAGGATTTTCTTCCTCGTCTGTAATTTGGTGCACGTAGACTGGTTCTGATCGTCGTTCGATGCATAAAGGCATTTCTACCATGTCGTCTGGCATGTTAATCAGAGATGCAAGTTTTGCAAGAGCGTCTGTAAACTGATTTTCTTCTTGAGGTAGGTGTAGATAAGTGACTTGATCGAAGAATTGGGCAACTTGATCTATCCTAGCCTGATAGGGTGCTAGACTTTCACTTCGATTTTCCAAGATCCAGTAACTTAGTTGATGATCAAGGATGAGTCTCCGTGAACTCGAAGATTTTTTGTGCCTAAACTTACTGTTGCTTGTAGCCCAATGAGACAAGCTTCATATTCTGTTGCGTTATTTGTCACCTCGAAGTTGAGTTTGACAGAGAGTGGTGTATGCTCACCTTCAGGAGAAATGAGCAATACTCCTATTGCAATCCTCTTAAATTCAATGCTCCATCAAAATAAAGGTCCCAAGAGTCTAAATTGATTTGTAGTATATCCTCGTCAGGAAATGACCACGTGTCTACTGCTTTGGTGTCATCGAAAGGATTATCTGCGAAGAACTCGGCAACGGCGCGCCCCTTTATAACCTTCAGCGGTACATACTTGAGATCGAACTCTGAGAGCATTAAGGTTCATCTTGCCAAGCGTTCGTTGAGAACGGGTTTTTCGAAGAGGTATTTGACGGGATCCATTTTGGAGTACACTTTGACAGAGTAACTAAGCATGTAGTGGCATAACTTCTTTGTTTCCCACACAAGAGCGAGGCATGTCTTTTCAAGAGGTGTGTACTTGCACTCATACTCCAAGAACTTCTTACTAAGGTAGTAGATAGCTCTTTCTTCTTTTCCTACAGTTTGTGCTAGCATAGCCCCCATGGCTGTTTCGGTCACCGTGAGATATAAACAAAGAGGTTGATCTCGCTAAAGAGGCATGAGCACTGGTGGCTTGGCTAGTATCTCCTTAATTCTGTCAAACGCCTTTTGGCAGTCCTCGTCCCATATGGTGTGATCTGTTTTCTTGAGCTTTTTGAAAATGGGTTCGCAGATCATAGTAAGCTTTGATATGAATCGGCTTATATATTGCACCTTTCCTAGGAATCCTCTAACCTCCTTCTCTGTTTGAGGTTGTGGCATTTCAATTAGAGCCTTGGTCTTGGATGGATCAATTTCTATTCCCCTTTGACTGACGACGTATCCCAGGAGTTTACCTGATGTTACCCCAAATGCACACTTCTGAGGATTGAGCCTCATGTTTTACTTTCGTAATCTCAGGAAGAACTTGCGAAGGTTGTCAATGTGCCCCTTCCTATCCTTGGACTTGACAATCATGTCGTCGACGTACACTTCTACCTCTTTATGCATCATGTCATGTAGCAATGTGGTCGCAGTGCGTTGATATGTAGCTCCAGCATTGATTAGCCCAAATGGCATGACAATATAGCAATAGGTGCCCCATTGAGTGACGAAGGCAGCCTTATGCATGTCTTCTATGGCCATATTAATATGATTATATCCTGCATATCCATCCATGAAGGACAACAACGCGTGGTCTGCTGTATTGTCTACCAATATATCGATGTGTGGTAGAGGGAAATCTTCCTTGGGACTTGCTTTGTTTAAGTCTCTGAAATTAACACAAACTCGGATTCGCCCATCCTTTTTGGGTACGAGTACTATGTTAGCCACCCAGGCTAAATACTCGAAAACTTTGATGAACCCGGCTTTGAATTGTTTATATACTTCTGCTTTGATTTTAAGAGCCCATTCTGTCCTCATCCGACGAAGTTTCTGCTTTACAGGTTTGAAACCTGGTTTGATTGGGATTCTGTGTTCTGCAATATCCCTGTCGATTCCTGGCATGTCTTTGTAGGACCAAGTGAAAACGTCTTTGAACTCATGTAAGAGGTCTATGAAATTGGCCCTTTTGGTAGGGTTTAAGGTCGTCCCTATCCTAAGTGCTTGGGGTTCTAGTTCGGTTCCTAAGTTGATGGGTTCGGTGTTTTCTATAACTGGTGCCCCTTCCCCCTCTTGTAATATTTCTTTAGCTATGTAGGGAATTAATTCGATTGAGTCTGGGCCAGGATCATCCTCATTATCATTGTAAATAGAACTGCATTCAGAATAACACAAAGAGTAAGCAGAATCGATTTATTCATATTAAATTTTGAAAAGAGTTGAAACAAAGAAGCCATATGTTCAGTAGTCAGTGGCGGTAAAGGGACAGCTGCTGGGGCATTTCCCGAGCTACTGTTACTATTCGATGCTATGCTAGGAGAAATAAGGGGATTGGAAGTGACAATAGGAGGAGACTCTCTAGGGACTTATCTAGACTCAGACTCTGATTCCGACTCCGACTCCAACTCTGACTCTGACTCGAATTCGTTGTCTTCAGGTTCTCCTTTGAACATATCTCCTTCTCCAGTGGTGAATTTGAAGAGCTTTCCTTGGTTGTTCGTCCACTTAATCGACTTTCTCCATCCTTTCTGCTGATTTGAACTGGTTTCAGTGATTAACGCTATAGGGTTGAAGTGGTCATCCTGAAGTATCATGGTAATGATCTCGTCCTGTGCAGCTCTAACAAATCAGTCCTCCCCAAACAGAAGACTAACAGCCTGTTCGTCTACGCAAGGTGCTTGATGAGTTTTGACGATATGAACCGTTTCTGAAGGAATGAAGTAGCAATCATGAAAGATCTCGATTCCAGCTAGTTGCATTCCCTTATAGTGCCAAGGTTTGGGAAACCCGTAAAGTATTCTTGATTCCCTTCTCTAACGAAGTATCCATTTAGGGTAGGGAGATAGGGTCGCATTTGGATTCCCTTGTTCTTACGATTTTGAAATTGAGTGAGCATCTCCAAAGCTTCTTCTTTCGTGGGTTTGTATCCCAATACCAATGGTATCCTTTGAGAGTTTCTTTCTTTGTAAGGTGCAAAGGTATTTTTCTGGGCAGGATTCAGTGACATTCCCGGGAAGTATCCGTGAGACTTGAGTATGTGGTTGACCACTAACTTGGAGTATGGATCGAAGTATAGAGGTGCCAGTTCACTTTCTACGAGGTTTATGCTATGAAAGCCCCCAAGCTCGTATACTGGATCTGTAACTACTTGGTTGCTTGACATCTTCTCTATCACTGCCTTGATAGGTTATGAAGTGATCGTCACTACTTTGCCATCTAGTGAGATCTTGATTTTCTGGTGCAAGGTGGATGTTACTGCTTTGGAAGCGTGAATCCAAGGCCTTTCCAGAAGTATGTTGAATGAGGCTTCGATATCCACTATTTGAAAGTTAGCCTTTCGCTCATTCGGCCCTGTGGCTATGGTGAGGTTGACTAGTCCTACCACTTTGCATCGTGTTACATCGTATGCTCGAACACCTGGGTTAGTAATTTGTATGCCGTTTTCAATGGTATGACATTGACTGCGGAGCCATCATCTACCAAAGTCATTGCCACATTCTTCTTTAAACATACGACGATAATGTATAGAGCTAGGTTGTGACTGGCGCCGAAGGGAGGCAAATCCTCATCTGAGAAAGTACCTGGGTTACTTACCTTAGTTGAATCTTGGAAGACCAAGTTGACTACGTCGTCAGGCGTAGAGTTGTGTGCTACATTTAATTTAGCCAAGGCTTGCAGTAAAGCTTGGCGATGAGGAAATGAACTTGCCACTAGTTGCCAGACTGAAAGATCAGCCTTTGTCTTCTGCAGTTGCTTTAACAAGTGGTCAGCAGATGTATCTTCGCTATCATTTGGTGTGATGACATTGGTGTTAGTAACTGGACCATTAGCTATAGGTCCATTCTGAGAAACATTTTGATATGGACGCCGGGAACGAGTAAGGTGGTCTATATCTTGATCTTTGCTAGCTTTGACTATATCCTCACTATCCTTGACTAGATAGTGTTCAGTGAGGTATTCATCTTCATCGTCATCGGCCCATATTCCGTTGACGATAGCAAGCTCTTTCAATCTGATGATCTCAGCTTCTAAATTGATTATTTGGTCGACTAGACTGTCAACCACGGCGACTACCTCTTGCATTGTAGAATCTGGAAACATATTTAGTGGCATGCTCTCCTTGGGTATGGTGCTAGGATTGCGGAGGGATGCTACTACATCTTCCAGTTCTGAAACCTGCCAACTCACACTCTTCGCCCATACAATAAAATCGGTGATGGTAGGAGAAATGGTGGAGTAACTCCCCTCATCTTCTAGTGCATGAATCTCATCTTCGATTGGAGAAATGAGGTGTGAACAATCCAAGGTGGATTCTTTACTTGTAATCATCAGAACTCCAAGAGGATTCTGAGTATTATTAGGCTTACCTCCAGGAGGTATTGGTAGGCGACCATCTTCGATCATATCTTGAAGGACATGTTTTAGCTTGAAGCATTTCTCTGTATCGTGTCCCTTACCTCTATGATATTCGCTGTATGCATTTTCATCCCAGAACTTGGACTTCTTTTCTGGGTCAGGTGTAGGCCCTATGGTTGGAGCTTACCCTGTTTCATCAATCTTTTCAGAGCATTGGAGTATGTATCGCCAATGTTTGTGAACTTCCTTTGTGGGTTATTCTTCTTTGATGATTCGAGAAGGTTGACCTCATCAGTCTTGCTAGTAGAGCCATAAGAACGACTCATTGAGCCTTGGTATCCACGACCTACCGTTTTGGACAAGAGCCCTTTACGGATGTCATCCTCAATTCTTGTCCCTATCACAGTTAGATCTTTGAAGGTCTTTATGTTTTGGTACATCAAGTGGTTTGCATAAATGGGTCTCAAATTATCCACAAATTTTTCCACAAGGGTAGCTTCATCTGGCGTTCAACTAACTGTGTGCTAGTCTTCCTCCACCTACTTAGGAAGTCGGTGAAGCCTTTTTTTTCATTTTGGGTAAGAACCTCTAGAGTACGCATGTTGACTTGGATTTCAGCATTATCCGCGTATTGCTTAGCGAACTCAATTGAAGTATCATCCCAGGTGGTAATCTTCTTGTGCTCCAAAGAGTAGAACCATTGTTTAGGAATGGTGTCGAGAGATGAAGGAAAGATCCTTAAGAACATCTCAGGTTTGATGCCTTTGATAGACATGTAGTCTTTGAAAGCACGAATGTGGTTCAAAGGGTTTCATGTCCTTTGAACTTCAGGATGTCAGTCATGTTGAAGTTGGTTGGCAATTTAGTATTCACGGCCTCATACTTGCGACTATTCTCCTTGTAGATGTCATCTCCCTTGAGGTACATTGGTTGCTCCTCCAAATATTGGAGTCGCTTTTCAGCTTCAGTAGGACCTATTGGAGGGTTGGTTTCTTGTTGTCCAACGAAGGGTGGAAGGTTATCATGCACAACTTCGCTAGGAATATCGTCTTCTGCAGGAGGGAGTCTAGTTTCTACAGCAACAATTCGGCCTTCAATAGTGTTGAGGCAATCATAGACTTGGTCTTGGCTTGTTTGGAGATGAGCGAGCGCAGCTAGGATTTGATCATTACCATTTGGGGTTTGACCACTAGCACTTGTGGTACTAGTTTCAGGCATCTTGGAAACTGGATAAGAGATTGACGACGAATCAAAACATGGTCGACCATTTTAGCACACTTACTCAAAGAAAGACTCGACTTGTGAAGTGGGAGTGTGCCACTGTGTTAAGTGGGGTTTGAAAGTGACAGAGGTTTGAAATGTTGGTCCTAGACAACTATAGTGTAGTTGTAGGAGTGTTGACTCGAAGTGAGGTTTTGAAATGGGTTTTGAGGCCCGAATTTTGACTAGATGTTTGGACAGAGTTTCGGCTTATTTTGCGCTAATCTTGGTCATTTTTGAAAATGTTTACATTTTTTTTTTTCAAAAAGGTTTTTGATTTTACAAAATTCGTCATGGTTTTGAAAAAAAAAGGTGATCACATATGATACATTCATACAGGCATTATAACGGTATGCTGAGTGCATTTATAAGGGTTTTGACTTAAAAGGGTGGCTTGCCATTCCGAGCAATCAAACCCGGGTCTGTGGAGAGGTCCGTGCCAAACATGAGTAAGGCCGGTTCCTAGTTCATTTCCTCGAGTAATGAAAGCCCTTGATACAAACATGAGTAAGCATCATTGTATGGTTGACGTCAATCGCTATCCATCCTTAGGCCCATATAAGAATTTGGACCGTCCAGACGGGACGATTGGTCGAATGGGTTTGGTAGGGCCTAGGAAGGTCGAATAAAACGACCTAAGAAGGTCGAGTAATGAAAACCGACAACTGTTTCATATAAACTATTCTCTAACCTTGTTCAAGTTTCACCCTTGGCAACACGTAAGTGTATTACTCCCCAGTGGAGTCGCCAAACTGTGGACACGGGGGGCCCACGGGGGCGCTTAGGAAACAAGCGTTTTCATTTGTGGAGTCGCCACCAATTTTTATGGAAAATTGGAAACCGTTCGAATACTTCGCGTCATGCCAAAACACAAGACACTAAGAACTTGTTACCCTTAACATTCTATGTCTAGAATGACTCTCGTGGATGCTAATGAACATGGATGTTCACAGAGATCTGGAGTAATGGGCGAGGGTATGTATTAGAAAGTCCTTTTAATGAACACCTAATCCCGCCCGCCTCGATAGCGGCCTCTACTAATGATTAGGGAAATCGTTTGTACTCGATATGATGTCGATCATATGCATGCAATATCCACAAATGAATCCTATCATGTGAGATTAACTAAGTCGGTGAACATATAATTAGCAAACAGTTATGTCGAAGTAGGGTTTAAAATTAATTACATGTGAAAACAAATAAATAAATCATACATAATACAACAAATAAATAAATTGCAATAAAATTACAACAATTACAATGGTTTAATGATTTACGTCAAAAATATATTTGAGACGGATAATTTGAAGATAAGAAAAGAAAATAAATTAGGGTAGAAAATACGGACAGATTAGGGTGATATTAGGGTTAATAGCCGATTCATACGTAAACTAATGAATTAGGTCAAAGCAAGAACGGAAGTTCAGAGACAGAACTCAACCCGGAACAGGCGCAACAATGCTGCGTCTCTTGGAAGAGACGTAGTGGTCACTGCTGTAACACCCCCATACTCCAAGTGCCTTACCAGGACCACTCAGATATAAGGGTACTACCATCTCGGTTGCCCGAGGTACTGAATATCATAAGACAATAAAGAAACGTACTTTTAAAGTAATTATAGTTTAAGTGATTACATGTTCAAACCAAAACTAGTAAAAGGAATTACAAGGTTCTCATACGGTCTACAGCTAAAACTATCAAAGCTACTAGACTTCGTCGACACAAATGAAGACTTCTAACTGCCACGTGATGACTCATCCCGGCTATCCCATACGCGTCATATCACACCTGCTCAATAACGCTCACCACCCCGAATGGATCACCACGCTTTTAAAACATTTAAACGGGGTCAGGACTAATCACACAATTCAATACATATATCAACAATAAGATAAACAGATGACTTAATCGTCACACACACAACCAACCAATTCCAATCATCTCAATCATCGATCGTCCACTGGACCACCTGCCATGGGGGACCGCAGCCGTTCCCACCTAAGCCCCGCTCATCATACCGAGCGATAACCCTGTCCATTAATGTGCACATCCCCTTCCGTGGCGGGTTCCACGAAGGGCGAAACTAGGGCGTGAAGTCACTCCCGCAAGTGACCCCACTCACCGAGAACGCATCTCGAGAACCATCAACAAAGAATCACAACCACAAACACAAGACAATCATCATATCAAACAACCAAATACAAAGACATCACCAATATCCCATTATGGGACTAATACGAGTAGGAAATCCTACCCGATATGCACACAATCGACGGTCTCTCTCTTTGAGTCAAAAGCCTCTTCTATGAACCCTCCTCCTATCATACAACACATAAGGGCTACCAAATCACATACTACACATAAAACCCCAAAATCTCTAAATTAGGGTTTAACCAAAACAAAGGAAAGACAATAAAAAGGGTACGTGGATCTTACCCTCGACGCAAGGAACTCAACGGTATAAACAACGACAAGAACGACCGTCGAACTCCGGAATTGCTAAGAATGCGATTAAGAAGATGAACTTGTTTGCTTTCTCTCTTAAACAGGAATTTAGGTTTTGTAAAAGTGATTTAGAATAATGACGACAAAGCTTAAATACCTTAATCGCATAATTAACAAAACCCGAGAAAACTCCCCGTAAAACCGGCTACTCGATCGAGTACCCAAGGTACTCGATCGAGTACCCCCTTACTCGATCGAGTATCCTAGCTACTCGATCGAGTACCCAACAGGTCAGAAACTATTCTAAAACGCAACTTACCCTTACTCGACAGAGTAAGGCCTACTCGATAGAGTACCCAAAGACTCATAAATACGGAGTATTACAGTCTTCCCTCCTTAAAAGGAACTTCGTCCCCGAAGTTCAACCCATACATAAAAACAACCATACTGACTCGACCAAGACACAACAACTTAGCTAAGGACTCAAGAACTCGACCGAACATAGAACATGAACTCTTAACACCCACTCCACCAACTATGTTTTACTTCCACAACATGACTCACTATATCGTATCTACCACATATATATCTCTCACGATACCAACTCCATACATAACCAACTACCATCCTCTAATGCTGCTAGCTCCATAATATCATCAACTATCAAATCCAATACCAAGACACTCATAGACATCAAACGGAATGTTACATTCTACCACCCTTAAAAGGAACTTCGTCCTCGAAGTTTACTCACACTCGTAACCTCATCATCCAATCACAACACTAGCGAAATATTCTCACACTCCTAAATATCACGCTACTACAAGCACGGTCATGACCTTTAATAAAATCACCCACAACACGAATCGATCTTTTATTCTACATCAAGACTCAACTTCCGAATATATTACCATATGTACAACCATCAAAATCTGTTTTATCGCATCCTACTCCTCTTAAGACAAATGTTACGTCCTCGTAACTTACTAATACCAAACCATATCTATATCTCATTACCCTCTGTACCACCACATGTCAAAGATAACCGTCTATAAACCAAACACTCACCATTCTTATATCCAAGGCTCCCATACATAAACATTTCCCATTCCTCAACTCATTCGGCATGGCACCTAACCTATACCATAAACTCGTAGCAAATCACCATACCCACTCTTCATTATTACTGCCAAACAACATACCTCTCTATGTAAGGCACTTATCTCCCAGAAGCATAACTCACGATCCGCACTCGTTACGTACACGCACACTAGGTCCTCAAGTTCTTTCTTTCATTACCGCAAAATTCATACACAACTTAACATGACACTAATTTCCCCAACACCCTACACTCACTGTCTCAACAAAAGATTATGAACTACCTGCCGCTTTCGGATCATTACAACACATGTTCCACGAATCATTTTCCATTACCATGTCTACCGATGTCTCATCTGAAAACAAGATCAAAATTACCGTAACAACCTCTCACAACCGTGTCCCATCAACAGATTATCACTATCCCATGACAACAACGAAACATATACAACTCTATTTCATATCATACTCTACCTCATTCCCAACTTAACCTGGTAAAGAAAACATGAATAAACAAGACAACTGTCTATCAAAGACAAATCGACACTCGCGGAGAGCAACATCAAACAAAACAACAATCTATGTATAACTGGTATGTACTTTCGAAACTCGAATCATAATCATCCCGCCTACTCCACCACAACCGGTGACGGCATCACAACACCGCCACCAACAGCCACACCGTAGTGCGAAAATACCCACATCACAGCACTATGTACCGTGCCCGGATCACCACCCGAGGCACCACAACCACACCGATAGACATCACAACTGTATACAATTCCCATAAGTACTGACTCAGCATAACTTCTCAGACAAGAAAAACTTACTCAAATCCACTTTATTAAATCACCACGCAACATATTATATGGATCAACAGATAAGCATCTCATGAACATCATCTCTACCATTTCCCGGAATACACATGTGTTATCAACACACATAAAATTATAACTAGCCATGTCAAATCAATCAAGTTATTACCTTTTTAGATATCATTCAATCAAATTACCGTGTCCAACATATATATTACAGAACATTCATAAAACAACTTTATAATTATCACACCATACCACTTCTTGTGAGGTCAGAACCTCACACAAACATTTACACATATCATAGACCCGTAATCACAACCAACTAGTCAATCCTGACCACGTAAGTTACCACTCAAAAAAAGGTTACCTGTCGCCCGAGTTTAACTCATATGCCCCTCATAACATATTCCCCCATTCGCACAACCATCACTTCCTGCCAAATATAACCATACCTTCACTATTCAACTAATAGCGTCCGTCTCATCTAGCCACATCTTATACCCTCTCACAATCATACACAACAATCAGGTCCCTACCAAATCAACCTCTTTAGAATTGCTACCTTTCTAATATACCATCACTCTTAACCATTAGTGATAACACCACAATGCCACCGCTGCTCGTATATCGAATCTCTTACACTCATATCAAAATAACATGGTTTTTCTCCTATTTTTGGTTAACATTGCAAATAACGAACATCAAACCCATCCACAAAATTACCTCAACATTATTCCCAAAGCTATCTTATTTGTATTGTCATCCAACTCTCCACCAAATCTCTCGTATCGTGCCAATACTCCACCAATTTCTTACTCCCTTAATTCCTCGAAACTCATTACCAATCATGTTGTCCTGAAACTCCTATATAACCTTTAGCTAACATCCTCGTGATACCATCACACATTTCGATGATTCCTTATCTTTATATCACATAGTTCCGGTGAACATTTTCCTCAGCTTACTTTTATCCTTCTTTTCTCTTTATACTCAATAATACCAATTAATAGTTCAACTCCTTATTCCTTCTAGCTAACTCTTTAGAAGTCTGGTTACCCCTTCGTTGCTCCAAAACTTAATTCCATTATTTTCTACCGACATCATCTCACTCTTTCTTACCATGGATCTTCTCTTATTATGCTATCACTCATACTTGCCACTAATCTATCCATCGAACCAACGTTTAATGTTCAAACAATTGCATCTCTCTTTTTACATCTCTAGAAATCAGAATTCATTTAATACCGTTAATTAATTCCAAGGAAATCACACAGTAGTTTCATCTTTTAATAAACCAAACCTCTCAAACTCACTCACTGTCTACAAATACACCTCGCGACATGTCTCCACAAAGTTCACTATATATTACTCTTCTCAACCCCTTTAAACGAACTTTCACTACCTAAATCCATAACCCACACGACTCCTAACCATTTCTCTCCATAACTCTTTACACATCTCAAGCTGCCACTTTCCACATCTTACTTTCAATCTTTTCATTCTCACGTTCATTATACTCACATCATCCCTTGCCTATATTCACTTATTTTTAAATTACTCAACACACAATCATATCACTCATCCCGTCTCGCAAAACGTGCGCCATGCCTCAATAAGCTATACCAATCTTCCTTTTCTCTTTCCACCATCTATCATAATCGCATATAACTCATGTCCTCCCCACCGAACTCATACTCATCATAGTGCCACTCTTTACATCATAAGATTTGGTAACTTACGCTTCAGGACCAACACATACGTAAAACAATACATAAAGAAGTAATACAACACCTTTGAATTAAACATAATATGCAACGAATGTCAAAAGATAAACATATGACCAAACACGATATGACCTGCACAGACCCCACTCGATCGAGTACCAGAACCTACTCGATCGAGTTGAGGCTACTCGATCGAGTGCCCAACATGCTCGATCGAGTGCCCCGACTCCAGAACCCAAACAGACCTTCTGATCTCTGACTTACTCGACCGAGTAGCCCGGCTACTCGATCGAGTGACCAAATACTCGATCGAGTGCCCGAGGTACTCGATCGAGTGCCCAAAAACACGATTCTGGTCAAAATAACGACAAATACCCACTCGATCGAATCAACCCACTCGATCGCGTCATGCAGACTCGTGAATACTACCCGAATGTTATCTCACATACCCCAACGTACTATGCATTCATTATTATTTCAACATTATGATTACAACTACGCATTCAAATCTGCGTGACTCCTCATACAATCAACAAAATAATCTACTTCGTGCTATCAAGTGCCACGTTATAAACAACCGTCATGCTTTTCATCCAATTCGTTATATAAAACACATATCAGTGAACCTCTATTCTTCATGTTACTACTTACCAAAAGCCAAACATTACCATCTATCATGCTCATATAACATTCAACTTTCAATCATGTATTACCCGCATGTTTTAAATTTTCATAACTTTTCATAACACAAACCACACCCATACATACAAATCTTATTTCCATGTTGCTAATACAACAACATTACAAATCCACTTCATTACATAAACACTTTCATAATCAAGAAATTCATATCCTTACGAAATTGCCACTTCATCTTTTCCAACGATTCCAACCAACATGTAAACCAACTATCATGTAACATGCTTTCAACAAACTATATACAACACAATTAACATACACGTCGCACATATACACACGGACTCCACGTTCCCATACCATGTGACTGGCTTAAGTATCATGGGGCCAAGATTTTGAAATGAGGGCGCCTACTCACCCAAAACCTAGCATCAGCCGGGGCTCCCATTACACATACACCAGGTTCATTTTATTAGACTCCCTATGTTCATTATGTTCATTTGTTACAGGTTCCAAAATCGTCGCTCTGATACCATTTGTAACACCCCCATACTCCAAGTGCCTTACCAGGACCACTCAGGTATAAGGGTACTACCATCTCGGTTGCCCGAGGTACTGAATATCATAAGACAATAAAGAAACGTACTTTTAAAGTAATTATAGTTTAAGTGATTACATGTTCAAACCAAAACTAGTAAAAGGAATTACAAGGTTCTCATACGGTCTACAATGCTAAAACTATCAAAGCTACTAGACTTCGTCCGACACAAATGAAGACTTCTAACCGCCACGTGATGACTCATCCTGCCTATCCCATACGCGTCATATCACACCTGCTCAATAATCGCTCACCACCCCGAATGGATCACCACAGTTTTAAAACATTTAAACGGGTCGATACTAATCACACAATTCAATACATATATCAACAATAAGATAAATGACAAACTTAATCTGCACACACACACAACCAACCAATTCCAATCATCTCAATCACCGATCGTCCACCGGACCAGCAAATTACGATGGGGGACCGCAAACGTTCCCACCTAAGCCCCGCTCATCATACCGAGCGATAACCCTGTCCATTAATGTGCACATCCCCTTCCGTGGCGGGTTCCACGAAGGGCGAAACTAGGGCGTGAAGTCACTCCCGCAAGTGACCCCACTCAGCCGAGAACGCATCTCGAGAACCATCAACAAGAATCACAACCACAAACACAAAGACAATCATCATATCAAACAACCAAATACAAAGACATCACCAATATCCCATTATGGGACTAATACGAGTAGGAAATCCTACCCGATATGCACACAATCGGACGGTCTCTCTCGGGTGAGTCAAAAAGCCTCTTCTATGAACCCTCCTCCTATCATACAACACATAAGGGCTACCAAATCACATACTACACATAAAACCCCAAAATCTCTAAATTAGGGTTTAACCAAAACAAAGGAAAGACAATAAAAAGGGTACGTGGATCTTACCCTCGACGCAAGGAACTCAACGGTATAAACAACGACAAGAACTGACCGTCTGAACTCCGGGAATTGCTAAGAATGCGATTAAGAAGATGAACTTGTTTGCTTTCTCTCTTAAACAGGAATTTAGGTTTTGTAAAAGTGATTTAGAATAATGACGACAAAGCTTAAATACCTTAATCGCATAATTAACAAAACCCGAGAAAACTCCCCGTAAAACCGGCTACTCGATCGAGTACCCAAGGTACTCGATCGAGTACCCCCTTACTCGATCGAGTATCCTAGCTACTCGATCGAGTACCCAACAGGTCAGAAACTATTCTAAAACGCAACTTACCCTTACTCGACAGAGTAAAGCCTACTCGATAGAGTACCCAAAGACTCATAAATACGGAGTATTACAACTGCGTCTGTTTCTGAGGTGAGTTCTGGCTGTGAAGTCAGAACTGCGTGTTGTTAATGTTCGTTGGTGCGTTTAATGATTTATTATTGATATTTGACTCGGATGAAAGTGATTTAGCATATTATTAACATATGAATTTGGTCATAAAAGCGGTAAAAACGAATAAAAATGAATTAGAACGAATTAAGACTAATTACAAATTAATTACAAATTAATTTGGGTTATTTAGGTTAAACTATTAAGACGGAAACAATATGAAAGTCGTGAATAACAGATGAAAACATATACCAAAGTCGAATTCCAGAGATTTGATATGAACGAATCGAATCTCCAAAATCCGGGTTTGATTTAATGACGAAAACCCGCAAATATTGATTACAAGGGATTTAAGTCGTATTTAAAGTGTAATATTTATTATGAATGTACATTAAGATTATTATGTACGAATGGATGAAAAGAAAATAAGAAAAATAAATCAAAAGAAGACGAACTAACAGAAAAGCGAGATGGAAGAAGAAAAGCAGGAACTGCGGCAGCCTCTGGAAGAGGCGCAACAGATGCTGCGTCTCTTCGAAGAGGCGCATCAGTTGCTGCATTTCTTCTCGACGCCTGCCTATAGTTTATCCGTAAAAATAATTTGATAAAAGGGTTTTTAGAAATCGTTCTTAAGCATATTTTTGACGTAAACTTTATATTAATTGGTACAATAATAAAATACAATAATAAAAGATGGGATTTACACTCTCAGACTTACATGTTTGACGAATCGAGATTAACTAAGTTAACGTTTAGTGATTGCTCGACTCGAATATATGATGAAAGTGCCCTCGTAAGAGGATTTAGATTAAATGGATTGATTAATTGAGTGTAGTTGGTCAAATTGGTCGGTCATGCAACGTGACTGGTACTTAGAAGGATCCAAGCTTACGTGGTCGATTGATCAAGCACGTAGACATCAATAACCTTGGAGCATGGTCTTAGAATGCAAAGGGAGAAGAGAAGGGCGGACACTCGCGTGAGAAATATGAGGAACGAAGGTCCCTATTTATATTAATCACACGGAGGAATTATGGAATGACTAAAACTTTGGAAACAAATCTCGAAAAGATCTGAAAATACACAGAAAAGAGCTGGAGAAGATGCGCAGCAGCCACTGCGACTCTTGGAAGAGGCGCAGCAGGTGCTGCGTCCTTTCCCCAGAGGGTTCCTCCTGCGGAAGAAAGATTTCCGCGTTTCTTTTATGAAATTGCGGTAGATCTCGACTTCCTTATTCCTTAAAATAAGATTTTTCAGGAAATATTATGCCAAAAGAATATAAAATTGAATTATGGAATAAATATCTGGTATATCCTAGAACATTACGACTCGGCATTTTAAACGGTTTATTAGAAAATGAAGCGGTTTTTGACCCGAACTCCAAATGAACTCTAATTACTGTCAAAACGACCGTAATGGCACGTAGATGACGACCAAGGAGTAGACACAAGTATTTGAGATCTCACTTGACAATAAACTTACGAACTGTCATAAATCGTTCTGCGTACCAAACATGCGGCCCAATCATCACCGGGTGGTTTGCGGGAGGTGCAGAAATAAGGTATCTACAATTAGTTCAACTACTTTAAATAAATTAAAGAGATGAGATTTGGTTGAAGGACTTCTCTCAATCAAATTTGATCAAGAAATGCTATGTGACTCGGGTGCTCGCTGCAAGCATGTGATATCATCGTTCAAACCTAAGAGAATGGTAAGTACCAATGAACCACAAGAACTCGTGCATATGGATCTATGTGGCCCAATGAAGGTAAGAAGTAGAGACGGATCTAGGTATGTCTTTGTTCTAGTTGATGATTACTCTAGATATGTTTGGCCAATCTTTCTCAATTCAAAAGATGAAACTTTTGAAGAGTTTGCAGTTCTAATGAAGCTTGCCCAAACTAGGTATAAATCAAAATTAGTTTTTATTCATATGGATCATGGCACCGAATTTGATAATCATACCCATATATAATATTGTAGGGAGAATGGTGTTGGGCATAACTTATCAGCACTACGAACCCCACAACAAAACGGTGTTGTTGAGCATATGAATAGAACATTGGAGGACGTGGCACGCACTA
The DNA here is from genome assembly GCF_048544455.1 of Silene latifolia. NCBI lineage: Eukaryota > Viridiplantae > Streptophyta > Magnoliopsida > Caryophyllales > Caryophyllaceae > Silene > Silene latifolia. The sequence goes on along the minus strand of NC_133532.1, from coordinate 100,981,089 downwards.
TATTGTTATATAGTGGTCTACCTCGTAATTTTTGGGCTGAAGCTATTAGTAATGCATGCTATGTACACAATCGTGCTTTGATTAGACCTATTCTCAAGAAGACTTCTTACGAGCTTCTTAGGGGACGTAAACCCAACATATCACATCTACGTTGCTTCGGGAGTAAGTGTTTTGTCCACAATAATGGCAAAAATAGACTAAGCAAATTTGATCCTAGAAGTGACGAGGCTATATTTGTGGGTTACTCTAATCATAGTAAAGCTGATAAGGTTTTTAATAAGAGAACCCTCTGCATAGAAGAAAGTGTTCACGTTGTGTTTGATGAGAATAACATGTTTGACAAAGCTGAAAAGGATGAAGAAGAAAATATGAACGAACCTGACTTTCGATTGTCTAGGGATGATCTTCCAGAATTGGATGAGTAAGATAAGAAAATTGAGGGCACAAATGTTGAACAAGGTGTTAGGTTCTATAACCCCTATTAGACTCTTCTAAAGGTGATCTAAATAACTTGTTGATTTAGAACTAGTGGATCTAGTTGCATGCAAGATATATTAAATCAAAATAAAGAGAAAAACGATTTTCTTACAATGGTGAAACGGATTTATGGGCACTAGATTTGGACTCCTTCCAAACCTAGATCTTGAGCTAAAGAAGATATTTGGATGACCCTCCAAAACTTCAAGTATTCATAGTAGAATACCTCCTCTTAGTTGCACTAAGACTATCCCTCAATATTAATATTATTATTAACTAGATAATAATACTAATCTCCTTATAATAAATCTAATAACTATTTATTACTACAATAGTAATCTATGAAGATTTATTAGATTTTGTACTTGAACAATTTCTAAGGTTTTCTAACAATTTAGAGAAGAAGAGCAAGAGAGATGCATGAAGATATGAATCAAGAATAAATAGAAAAATAATAAAACTCTTTTCTTATTTTCTTCTAAAGGGGGGCGGGTAGGAGGGGTTTTAGAAGCCAATGCATGTTCACCAATTTCTCTTATCAAGATAATAGGCATGTAAGGCTACGGATATAGGTTATGATTGTGTTTATTCTACAAATAAAATAAACATCCACTAACTCTAACACCCTTCCATTTTCGGTCCATTTTATAAAATGGAAATCCATTTTATTTTTGACAAATGTCAATATGTCACATAACATGTCACATATGGTATGTGGTATGTAATTAATCAAATTAATACATACTTAATAATTAAATATCCCTTATTTAAATTAATTAAATTACATTTAACAAAATATCTAGTAATTCTTAATTACTTGTGTATAAAATTGGTCAAGTTAATATAATTCACAATATTTTGTAATTATAACTAACTATTCATTCTTATCTTAATTGTTTCATAAACAATAATCAATTTTTAGTAATATAACATTTTAATTACTAAATTGAATCTTATTTAATCATATTACAATAAGACTTAATATTCTCTCTTATATATCAAATTGTTCAATTTAAGGATTTAATCAATCTGTATCGTCATACAATCGATTAACTTTACAATTGAGGGAATCGTCCTTTAAGTGTCACCTTAAAGGATCAACTGACCACCACCGTCAAACGACAGTAATGTCAAACTCTAGTTAGCTAATCATTACTGATTAATGTTGATCAGTTGACTATATAAATTGAATCACCCCTTACGTATTCGTATCATGAGTTTCAATAATGTGATCGCACCATTATTGAGGACACATACTCCAACACAAGAAAGCCCTTCGAGTGATAAAGGAGAGAGAACTGAGAATATAGTTGATGATGCTATAATCTCTTCTCAATCCAAGCAATTGGAAACTGAAGTTATAGCTGATGATGCTACAACATCAAATCCAAATCAAAGAACAAGATCTTAGAGTTATACCTGATTTTATTATAACCTCAGGATTAGATTCAGGGGGAAAGGGCTTGGACCTCAATCATTCGAAGAAGGTGAGCCAATTTCAGATGACGATGTGCCTCCTGTCTCTAAGAAATGGAGATATAAGGATTCTCATCCAACGGAAACTATTCTAGGAAGTTTAAATGAAGGGGCTCGAACTCATAGAAAGCTTAAAAACTTTTGTTCATTTTACTCCTTCCTTTCCGCCATTGAGCCAACAAATATCAAAGAAGCACTTGCATAACCAGATTGGATCGTGGCCATGCAAGAAGTGCTTCAACAGTTCGAACGGAATAAAGTTTGGCATTTGGTTCCAAGACCTAAAGACCGAACTGTTATTGGTACAAGATGAGTTTTTAGAAACAAGTTGGACGATACAAGAGTTATTATACGAAATAAAGCCAGATTGGTCGTACAAGGGTATAATCAACAAGAAGGAATTGACTATGATGAGACCTTCACTCCCGTAGCTAGACTTGAGGCTATTAATAGCGTTTGCAGCTCACAAAGGAATTAAACTGTTTTAAATGGATGTTAAGACAACATTTCTTAACGGTTATTTGAATGAGGAGGTTTTTGTTGAGCAACCTCTAGGATTTCTCGATAGCAAGTTTCAAAACCATGTTTTCAAATTAGATAAAGCTTTGTATGGTTTGAAACAAGCTCCCAGGTCTTGGTACGACAGATTATCAAAATATCTTCTTGAAAATGATTTTAAAAGAGGATCTGTCGACAAAACCCTATTCTTGAAATCTGAAAATTCTGATCTATTAGTTGTACAAATTTATGTTGACGATGCTATTTTTGGTTCAACTAATAATCGTTTGTGTAAGTAGTTTTCAGAATTGATGACCTCTTTGAGATGAGCATGATGGGAGAACTCAAGTTCTTCCTTGGGCTTCAAATTCAACAAACTACTGAAGGAATTATGATACACCAACAGAAATACATCAAAGAGCTGATCAAGAAATTTGGTATGGAAAATTCTAATTCTAAGCCAACTCCTATGGTTACAGATAAGAAGTTGACTAAGGATGAAGACGGTAAGTCTGTCGATAAGACAACTTATCGAGGTATGATTGGCTCACTTCTTTATTTAACTGCAAGTCATCCTGATACAATGTTTAGTGTATGCTTATGTGCTCCATTTCAATCGTGCCCTAAAGAATCGCATATGATTGCAGTTAACGGAATTTTGAAGTATTTAATTGGTACATCGAAATTATATCTGTGGTATCCTCTTGAGTGTAATTTCGATCTCATAGGATATTCGGATGCAGACTATGCAGGTTGTTCACTTGATAGAAAAAGTACTTCCGGTATAGCTACATTTGTTGGACCTTGTATTATTGCATGGGGGTCAAAGAAGCAAAATTCGGTTGCATTGTCTACAGCTGAAGCCGAGTATATTACCGCTGGGTTGGTATGTTCTCAACTCTTATGGCTTAAGCAACAGTTATGTGATCAATAGCGTTGGGTGTATTCCTATCTTATGTGATAACACGAGTGCTATAATTATATCTAAGAATCTTGTGCAGAACTCGCGCACTAAGCATATAGACATTAGACACCATTTTCTACGTGACCATGTAGATAAAGGCAACATAAGACTGGAATTTTGTAGTACAGAAAAACAATGGGCTGACATTTTAACCAAAGCATTGGCTAGATAACGTTTTGAGATTTTACTGTTGGAAATTGGTATAATTGGTGGCAACTAAACTTGTCACAAATATTTTATTTCCCGTATGACTAACTAGATTTGACGAGATTGTATAACTGTGTCCGTATAATTTATTACAAGTTTATTTATGTTAAATGTTATATTATGTTACGAGAATATTCCGTTTTCTAGTCATGTATATCTTGTGTCTTAATACAAACCATAATTTCGATAAAAAAAAATTTCTTCTATATTACCTTTACCGAAATATTTGACCATAATCCTATCTTTTTACCTTATATTATCCTACCAAAAGATTTACCCTAACTATCTTTCCTAATCTTTTATGTATATATGATATAAAAAAAGGGAAAGAATCATAATCATATCTAGTCGTCTATACCCTAGCCTATTTTTACCATAATGCAAATTGAAATTACCACTCATTAAAAGCCCCACCTTACTCACATCTCCATAAACCTCACCACTCTAACAATCAACCTATCAACTTTCATCACCATGACCATCAAACCACAAACCCGTCTTCATACACCAACTACTCGGTCATACCGTAAGACCGAGACCTCAAAGCCCACATGCAATCCCTCCAATCAACCCGAAATCACTCCTTCCCCTCCATCAAACCCAAGACCGATAAATCTCGATCATAACCGGGAGGATACGAGAGTCGAGGGAAAGCGACGCAAGCTAAATAAAGGAAAGATAAAAATGGTAGTAACGGAGGAGCCGGAGGCAAACGTGGAGGTGGTGATGAGTAGAGACGGTCAACAAAGAACATTGTTCAAATCTCCTATGCCAGAAGTAAAAACCTCCGTCATTGATTTTTGTACTCTGTTTTCGGGCCCTGATGATGGGATCGAAATAAACCCAAGTGCTGAATGGGGAGATGTGTCGGAGGAGGAAAAGTTGTTAATTAAAAAGTCTTTTGATGATGGTTCCACCGGCACTAGTAACCTGATCGCAAGACTCTTCTCGCCAAAAATAAAAATTTTCTTAAACTTTTTATAGAATATGGTGGTTCCTCGCCGTGGTGGTCGTGATAAATTGTCAAGTTATGGAATGGTACTTGTGTATCGGTGGTTTGAAGGACGAAAAGTGAATCATTTTATGCTTGTTTGTCATCGTATCCTTCAAACGAGTGTCCTAGTTACCGAGGACAAGTTCTACTCTACCTTGGACTTGCTCTATGGTATTTGGATCTCTCGGTTGTTAGAGTACAAGGGTGTTGTTAGTGGCGAAAGTTATGGTGTTCATGTCAAGGATGAAATAAATGACTCGGTGTTGCGATTAATGAAAATAGGGGGGATAGGACCCGATTTGGTGTTTTTGACAAAAGGGATTGTGGTAGATAAACCATCCGATGTTGTCGTGGCTTTGGAAAAGAAGTTGGACACGTTTATGGCGAATATGGATGTCAAGATGGATGTTCAAACAAAGTTGTTGAAACAATTGGTTGCGGGTATGGGTAAGGAACCGGTTGTGGCTCCTATGGATTTGGGTCATGGTTATGACGAGGTGCTAGCTCGATTAAAGGAGTTTGAAGCATGTCTCATGGTTGTGGAAAAGGTTGCTGATTCGTATATGCATGAAGCTATTCGTCAATCCACTTCATTGGCCAACTTGTGTAGTCAAGGAGCGGTGATGCTAGCGGGACGAGCTATGAGAGTCGAAATAGGACAAATATTTGAGGCTAATAAAGCCTTGTCTATGAAGGTGCTCAATTTCGATCGATGTCTTACGGCCCAAGCAACTCAAGTGGGCTCGTGTGTTGATCGTCTTACCTCCCTTGAGTTTCGTACCCGTCCTGGTTATGTGAACCCTCACCGTGTCAACCACAACATCCCCTAGACCGTTTCTATCATTGCCTTACTTCTATTTTGCTTTTTAGACTCTTATTTTGGATAATTGTCTAATTTGGCCCATTTTGGATTTATACGCTATTCTCCCATTAGGCTTTAATACTTGTTATATTATTCTACCATTTGGCATTAAACTTCTTGGTTTGTATTAGATATATTTTATATTTTGCATGCTTATCGTAGATTACTTTCTCGTTTTATAATCTTTCTTTGCATTATTAATACGTGTCTTGGTCTATATTATTCTAGTTGTTTTATGTCTTTTCTCGTCTTTTCGATGATGTCAAAAGGGGGAAGAAAATGACCGTGACTTAAGTATTTGCCTAAACTTTCTCCTTGTCAAAACCTTTATCACTTAAGGTCCTTAGATGCTATACTTTGTATATAAGTGGATTGTTCTTGTGTTCAACTGACTATGACTTTTATAGTATTATATTGAGGGGGAACTTACACTTAGTCACAAATCGTAAGAGACTTGTCATTATCAAAAAAGTGGAATTTGTTGGACCATATGATTAGTTTTGATAATGACAAGTATGTGCTTTATATTATAATATACTCTTGCTTGTAATCGTTTGTTTAGTCTTTATTAGATTGATTAAAGTTTACAATTTGAGCAAGTAATGTTATAACAATCTTGGCCATAACATTGAAAATTTGTGAAGCATCGTTCATGTAATGTTATAGCAGCTTGAGCTATAACAGTGAAGATTCTTAAAGCTCCCAATATCACTCAAGCGAAAGGCTCGATCAAGTCTATAACAAGCTCAAGATGAAGGGCTTATGATCAAGATAAAAAGATGATCCTACCACTGAAAATCTCCAGGAAGATTAGCTAGTGTAGGACTTCATCTAATAACGGTATCTTAAGAAGTAATTTTGGGAAAGAAAAGTTATAGCTATTTCACTTATAACTTTACTTACCAAACTTAAAGTTAGAGCCATTTGTACTATAACTTTGGGTTGCATTTTAAAGGCACGATTTTAATAGTTTTAAAATCAATTTTCAAAAGATAAAATTCTTCAAATATGTTTCAAAATCATGTGTGTATATGATAGAGATGAAATACGGGTTGTTTAGAGTGAATAATTTACGTTATCCTATTGGTTAATAAAACGACTTATGAGTCGTCATGCTACCTAGGGTTGTGCTAGATTATCTAAACCTAACCCCAATCTACTCCTTGATATTTTGACCTAGGGTTTCGGCTAAGATGGGCTTATGAGCCGTGTGGAGGCCGAATTAACTCCATATACAAGTAAATAATATTAGGTCAAATCTATAATATATTGCTATAAGATATTTTCATATCTTATCAATTATATTAGATTTACACTATTTACTTATTCAAAATATTTAGTAGATTAAATTAAGAAGAGATATGATTTGTTTCTTATGAAACAAACTACCATGCCTCACGGCACACTCGGGTTTCGACCAAAAACCTAGTTTCTCTCTTCTACTATATATACGCATGATGTTCATTAATTCAAATAAGCTTTTCGAAATATTAAAATTCCTTGCAAAGAATTTGAGTTTAAATTCTAATAGAGTATTTTTATTGTTTAGAATTTGAAAATCTTTTACGAAAAGTCGTGCTCTTTAATTTGCGTATTGTTTCTTAAAGTTACGTTATAAGATAATAGTACTTCATAGTGTTTCTACTCGTTCAGTTATATGAACACCTATAGGAACAATCAAGTGCTTCCTTAGTAACTTAAGATAGTCAAATCGAATATCTAGTGATATTCAAATCGAGTTATAGCTAGAGTTAATTATACGAGTGGGTTGATAATTTTGTAATCCGGAGAAAGGTGCTAAAATTATTAATCGAGAATAGTTGACGTAGGCTTCGACATGTGAAGCTGAACCACTTCAAATATCGTGTGTCCTTGCAATTTTATTTATTGTTCATTTCATTACGTTTATAAATCATTTGGTTAATTAGTTAAAGTTTAATCAATAAAATTTAAATGATTAATTATTTAGATACAATGTTTAGTGTATGCGTATGTGCTCGATTTCAATCGTGCCCTAAAGAATCGCATATGATTGCAGTTAAGAGAATTTTGAAGTATTTAATTGGTACATCGAAATTATATCTGCGGTATCCTCTTGATTGTAATTTCGATCTCATAGGATATTCAGATGTAGACTATGCAGGTTGTTCGCTTGATAGAAAAAGTACTTCCAGTATAGCTACGTTTGTTGGACCTTGCATTATTACATGGGGGTCAAAGATGCAAAATTCGGTTGCATTGTCTACAGTTGAAGCCGAGTATATAGCCGCTGGGTTGGTATGTTCTCAAATCTTATGGCTTAAGCAACAGTTATGTGATTAATAGCGTTGGGTGTATTCCTATCTTATGTGATAACACGAGTGCTATAATTATATCTAAGAACTTTGCGCAGCACTCGCGTACTAAGCATATAGACATTAGACACCATTTTCTACGTGACCATGTAGATAAAGGCAACATAAGACTGGAATTTTGTAGTATAGAAAAACAATGGGCTGACATTTTTAACCAAAGCATTGGCTAGAGAACGTTTTGAGATTTTACGGTTGGAAATTGGTTTAATTGGTGGCAACTAAACTTGTCACAAATATTTTATTTCCCGTATGACTGACTAGATTTGACGAGTTTGTATGACTGTGTCCGTATATTTCGTTACAAGTTTATTTATGTTAAATGTTATATTATGTTACGAGAATATTCCGTTTTCTAGTCATGTATATCTTGTGTCTTAATACGAACCATAATTTTGATAACAAAAATTTTCTTCAATATTCCCTTTACCAAAATATTTAACCATAATCCTATCTTTTTACCTAATATTATCCTACCAAACGATTTATCCTAACTATCTTTCCTAATCTTTTATGTATATATGATAAAAAAAAGGAAAAGAATCATAATCATATCTAGTCGTCTATACCCTAGCGTAATTTTATCATAATGCAAATTGCAATTACCACTCATTAAAAGCCCCACCTTCCTCACGTCTCCATCACCATCGCCACTCAAACACTCAACCTCTCAACTTTCATCACCATGACCATCAAACCACAAACCCGTCTTCATACACCAACTACTCGGTCATACCGTAAGATCGAGACCTCAAAACCCACATGCAATCCCTCCAATCAACCCGAAATCACTCCTTCCCCTCCATCAAACCCAAGACCGATAAATCTCGATCATAACCGGGAGGATACGAGAGTCGAGGGAAAGCGACGCAAGCTAAATAAGGGAAAGAAAAAAAGGTATTAACGGAGGAGCCGGAGGCAAACGTGGAGGTGGTGATGAGTAGAGACGGTCAACAAAGAACCTTTTTCAAATCTCCTATGCCAAATGCTACGATGGTCGGGTTGGATAAGCTTCATCTCACAACACTTGAGAGACAACGAATTAATAATGTTCTTTGGTATCACATTCATGGAGGCCGTTCTTATCCACCGGAATGGTACGAAAAAATCGAGGCTTTAGGATTTTTCAAGGATTTCTTGAACTTTCAAGAATGGAGCAAGATAAGTGCTTTGACCGGTCCTGTTTATCCGATAGAGGTAATCCAGTTTTTCGCTTCAGTTTCAGTTAGAAAGGGTGTCTTGCATGCGGTTGTTAACGGGTCAGAAGTAGAAATCTCTGCCATTGATTTTTGTACTCTATTTCGGGCCCTGATGATGGGATCGAAATAAAACCAAGTGCTGAATGGGGAGATGTGTCGGGAGAGGAAAAGTTGTTAATTAAAAAGTCTTTTGATGATGGTGCCACCGTCACTAATAACCTGCTCGCGGGACTCTTCTCGCCAAAAATTAAATTTTTCTTAAACTTTTTATAGAATACGGTGGTTCCTCGCCGTGGTGGTTGTGATAAGTTGTCAAGTTATGAAATGGTACTTGTGTATCGGTGGTTTGAAGGGCGAAAGTGAATCTTTTTATGCTTGTTTGTCATCGTATCCTTCAAACGAGTGTCCTAATTACCGAGGACAAGTTCTACTCTACCTTGGACTTGCCCTATGGTGTTTGGATCTCTCGATTGTTGGAGTACAAGGGAGTTGTTAGTGGCGAAAGTTATGGTGTTCTTGTCAAGGATGAAATAAATGACTCGGTGTTGCGATTAATGAAAATAGGGGGGATAGGACCCGATTTGGTGTTTTTGACAAAAGGGATTGTGGTAGATAAACCATCCGATGTTGTCGTGGCTTTGGAAAGGAAGTTGGACTCATTTATGGCGAATATGGATGTTAAGATGGATGTTCAAACCAAGTTGTTGGAACAATTGGTTGCGGGTATGAGTAAGGAACCGGTTGTGGCTCCTATGGATTTGGGTCGTGGTTATGACGAGGTGCTAGCTCGATTAAAGGAGTTTGAAACACGTCTCATGGTTGTGGAAAGGGTTGCTGATTCGTGTATGCATGAGGCTATTCGTCAATCCACTTCATTGGTCAACTTGTGTAGTCAAGGAGGAGCGGTGATGCTAGCGGGACGAGCTATGAGAGTCGTGATGGGACAAATATTTGAGGCTACTAAAGCCTTGTCTATGAAGGTGCTCAATTTCGATCGATGTCTTACGGCCCAAGCAACTCAAGTGGGCTCATGTCTTGATCGTCTTACCTCCTTTAAGTTTCACAATCGTATTGGTTATGTGAACCCTCACCGTGTCAACCACAACATCCCCTAGACCGTTTCTATCAATGCCTGAATTGCCTTCTATTTCTAGTTGTTTCTTTCTTTACATGATTAATACGTATCTCGGTGACTTAAGTATTTGCCTAAGCTTGCTCCTTGTCAGAACCTTTAATCTCTTAAAGTCCTTAGATGCTATACTTTGTATATAAGTGGATTGTTCTTGCGTTCAACTGACTATGACTTTTATAGTATTATGTTGAGGGGGAACTTACACTTAGTCACAAATCGTAAGAGACTTGTCATCATCAAAAAGGTAGAATTTATTGGACCATATGATTAGTTTTGATAATGACACGTATGTACTTTATATTATAATATACTCTTGCTTGTAATCGTTTGTTTAGTCTTTATTAGATTGATTAAAGTTTACAATTTGAGCAAGTAATGTTATAGCAATCTTGGCTATAACATTGAAGGTTTGTGAAGCATCGTTCAAGTAATGTTATAGCAGCTTGAGCTATAACATTGAAGATTCTTAAAGCTCCCAATATCACTCAAGCGGAAGGCTCGATCAAGTCTATAACAAGCTCAAGATGAAGGGCTTATGATCAAGATAAAAAGATGATCCTACCACTGAAGATCTCCAGGAAGATTAGCTAGTGTAGGACTTCATCTAATAACGGTATCTTAAGAAGTAATTTTGGGAAGGTAAAGTTGTAGCTATTTCACCTATAACTTTACTTACCAAACTTAAAGTTATAGCCATTTATACTATAACTTTGGGTTGCATTTTAAAGGCACGATTTTAATAGTTTTGAAATCAATTTTCAAGATAAAATTCTTCAAATATGTTTCGAAATCATGTGTGTATATGATAGAGATGAAATACGGGTTGTTTAGAGTGAATAATTTACGTTATCCTATTGGTTAGTAAAACGACTTATGAGTCGTCATGCTACCTAGGGTTTCCTAGATTATCTAAACCTAACCCTAATTTACTCCTTGATATTTTGACCTAGGGTTTCGGCTAAGATGGGCTTATGAGCCGTGTGGAGGCCGAATTAACTCCCTATACAAGTAAATAATATTAGGTCAAATCTATAATATATTGCTATAAGATATTTTCATATCTTATCAATTATATTATATTTTACCTATATACTTATTCAAAATATTTAGTAGATTAAATTAAGAAGAGATAAGATTTGTTTCTTATGAAACAAACTACCATGCCTCACGGCACACTAGGGTTTCGACCAAAAATCTAGTTTCTCTCTTCTACTATATATATGCATGATGTTCATTAATTCAAATAAGCTTTTCGAAATATTAAAATTCCTTGCAAGCAATTTGAGTTTAAATTCTAATTGAGTATTTTTATTGTTTTGCAATTGAAAATCTTTTACGAAAAGTCGTGCTCAATTTGCATATTGTTTCTTAAAGTTACGTTATAAGATAATAGTACTTCATAGTGTTTCTACTCGTTCAATTGTGATCAAGTGCTTTCTTAGTAACTTAAGATAGTCAAATCAAATATCTAGTGATATTCAAATCGAGTTATAGCTAGAGTTAGTTATATGAGTGGGTTGATAATTTTGTAATCTGGAGACAGGTACTAAAATTATTAATCGAGAATAGTGGACGTAGGCTTCGACGTGTGAAGCTGAACCACTTCAAATATCGTGTGTCCTTGCAATTTTATTTATCGTTCATTTCATTACGTTTATAAATCATTTGGTTAATTAGTTAAAGTTTAATCAATAAACTTTAAATAATTAATTATTTAGATATAAAATAAAAAGTGGGCATAAGTTTTTAAATATTCAATTCACCCCCTCCCCCCCTCGAGTATTTCGACTTGGATAGACTCTACAGTTTGCATAAGATTAAGGAAATAATATCAGATCAAGGGTTGTGTGTACAAATGATTAAGGGAGGGGGTATTTATAGGTTACACCCAAATTAGGTTAGAAATTACAAAGAAGGGCAATTTGCGAAAAAAGGTGGTCCCAGCCGGTGGGCCGGCTGCCGGTGGCCTGCCCGCCGCCCGGCTGGGAATACGCTGTAAGAAATGAAGTTGGAAAAATGTCATCAGGTGCTTCTGGCCGGTGGACCGGCTACCGGTGGTCCACCGGCTGGGAGCTCATTTGACTTTTCTCTTATTTTGTTGACTTTGTTCTTCATCTTGCACTCTCAGCCAGCCAGTCGGCTGCTGGTGCCTTGCCCGGCTGGGAGTTCGCTGGAACTTCTTCAATTTCTTCCTTTCTTATATGTCAATGCTAAGTGTTGGGTGAGTCCCAGTCGGCTGACCGGCTGTCGGCCTACCGGCTGGGAGTTCTTCTCAGCATTCCTTCCTCATATCTTCATGCTTAGCTTATCAAACCGTCTCTCTTGCTCCGATTCATCCATTTCAGCCTCAAAACCTGCAAGACGGACATAATATCATAGACTTAGGAGTCGGGGTACAGAATGCAAGGCAAAACGTATAAAACCGACTCGAATTGAGTCGGAAAGTATGAAAATAGGGAAGGAAGTTGGTGTAAATGAATACTATATCAAAGAGGAGGACCCTAGTTATGACCCTGAAGGGGAATCTGAGGGAGACTTCGATGAAAGTGGGTCAGATCTAGAATTAGTTGAGGAGGATGACTCTGGTTATGATGCATTGAATAAGGGAGACTTGGATAAGGGATCTGAAATTGAGTTAAATGAGGCTAGGGTTAGATAGAATAAGTTTAATGAACATGCTTTTAAAGTTATGGCTCAACTCCAACTTGAAGGACCTTTTGGTAAATTGAGTGGATAAGAAGCAACAACTGTGGAGAATACAATTATTACTGACTACAATCAATTGAGTGATTATGATGAGAGTGGGGATGGACAACATACCGCATGGAATATTGATGAATAATGTATACCCGGGAAAATAAAATGTCCAGGTATTCCAGTTGTAAATGAGAGATCTAGCTTCAACAAAGTTAAATGGTGTGTGGACATTAGTTTTCCAAGTAGAGACCTTTTTAGAGAATGTGTAACCAGGTATGCCATTGCTCAAGGTAGAGATTTAACCTTTAATATTAGTGACAATACTCATGGACAAAGCTTAGAGTAAGGTGTAAATCTAGTTGTCCATTTAGGGTTTATGATAGTTGGGGTAATAAAAGAGCAGCATTTCTAGTAAAATCAGAAGATCTAAGTTATACTTGTCAAAGGACAATGGAAATCAATAAGCAACTCAAATCTACTCCCTCCCATCCAGACCAAAGGTTACAGTTGCTTTATCACACTTGTCGAGGCACGTTTTGTAACGTGCATATCTTTAGTTACACATTATTAAAAATTATAAAAAAATGATATTCTTATAGAATTCATGACGATAAATCAAACAAGATCTCACATGACTATATTTTGTCTTATAGATTAAGAATAATATCAAAGATTCCCTACGACCATGAATAGTGCCAAAAAGCAACTGTAACCTTTGGTCTGGATGGGAGGGAGTATATGATTAGCAAAGCAATTTCTGGATGTATTTAGAGCAAAACCACATTGACCAGCTGAGAACATCATAGAGACAGTAATAAGAGCTTACAAATTTCTAATACAAAAGGGTTTTGCATACATTGTGAAGTATTATGCTCATAAGCTCTTACATGGGTCAATGAAGGAACATTATAGCAAACTGGTAAGTTACATGACAGCCCTTGAAGACACAAATCCAACCAGTAACTTCACTTTATTTACTAACCTAAATGTGACATTAAACCTAGCTATATTTCAAAGGTTCTATGTGTGCTTTGATGCCCTGAAGACAGGCTGGTTGCTTTGGTGCAGAAAGATATTATTTGTTGATGCATGTTTCTTGAAAACATTCCTAAGGGGTCAATTAATAGCAGTTGTGGGTAGGGATAAAAATGAGCAAATGTTCCCTTTGGCTTGGGCAGTAGTGGAAGGTGAGAACAATGAAAGCTATGAGTGGTTTTCAAACAAATGAAGATGAGCTCAGGAGAAGAAGATGGTCATGGAATGACTAATATATCTGATCAGCATCAGGTTTGTCCCCTTTCTGTTACCATTATTCTTATAATATGTATGACATTATACATTATATATGAACAACATCAACTATACATGATTATTTATTGTCTTGTAGAGTATAGTAGCCATGGTAGCTCAGGAATTCCCTAGAGCTGAGCATAGACATTATGCCAGACATATATTTGCAAACTGGCACAATACTTACAAGGGAGAAGACATGAAACTGATGTTTTGGGCTTATGTTAAGGTTTATAATGAGGCTGACTGCACTGATGCATTAGAAACCCTCAAAGAAGCTGATCCAAAAGCTGCTGAAGCTTTCCTTGCTTGTAACCTTTTATCTTTTCCTCAATTTAATTGTTAATTCATTGTTTTAACTTAATTGTTATTTTAATCATTGTTTTAGTTTAATCGTATAGTTTAGATTATCAACATCAATCCAAATTGTGACATTGCGCTTCTATTTTAGACAACTTGAACAATAATCTAAACACGACAGTCTCTATGAATACGATCCCTACTTCGTTATCTTCTTGGTAGTTACATAGGATTTTGTTTTATTTGAGTGCAACGGTTTAATTCCGATCAAATATCGTACAACCCGTTCTTTTGGACTTAATTTCAACTTATTTTAGTTCAGTTCAGCTTCATTTAGTTCAGTTCAGTTTAGCTTTTCTCTTCACAAATTAACTCTTTACTTTAGTTTAGTTCAGATCCATTCAGTTTAGTTAGCTCCATTAAGTTCATTTCAGACGGTTTCAGTCCAAAAGAACAAGGTACAAATAACAGAGAAAGAACAACACGAGCCAATAAGCTTATCTTCTCCTCTAAAGTACGATAATCATCATACGTGTAAATATTAAATGTAAATATTTTAAAATCTATAAATATTATTAAAAGGGTAAACTTTAAAAGCCACGTAGACAATGCCACCTCGCATTACTAAATGTCACCTTGCATTACCAAAATTCCACGTCGCCAATCCTCCATGTAGTATGACGTGTTTAATTAAGAGGGTAATTCATGTTCATATAATGATCAATTTAAAATGATATACAAATTAAAAAATATTTACATAAAAAATAAATTAGCATAACAAACATTAAATTTTGGCCTTTTTAATTTCTAGATAAATTAAAAATCAATTAAAAATCAAAATTCATACTAAATTTTAAATTTCTACGTTTATTCTTAGAATATTTTAAGTAACAAATAAATATCACATAATTCTAATTTTACGTCGTTTATGAAATAATAAAGAATTTGTAAATATTAAGGGCAAATAATAACATACTTAACATTAAACATTGGCATTTAAGTTTTTAAAACTATAATTCGTTAAATGAAAAATAAAAATTGACATCACTCTAATTTTAAATTATTTATATGTGCAAGTCCTTCTTAAATATTATTATAATAAACTTGCTCAATTTCATTAAATTGAATACATATGTAAATCTATAAATATGATTTATAAATAAAAGGGTAGACAAAATATCTACCATTTTTTTAGTTCGTAAGATAACTCCCTAAACAATTCCCATGCAATGTAGATTTTGTAAAAAAATAAAATAAAAAATAAACCTTTTATATTTCATTTCTCATTTCTCTATATTTATGTCTATATTAAATTTGTTAATAATGAAAATGAATGCTCAAAAGTCATAAAACATTTATACATATCTATAAATATATTAAATTTGGAAATAATAAAAAAAACCTAAAAGTCATAAAACGCATCCTCATTTGGCTATAAATGTTTGATGGAAGGCAATATTTGTGAGCCAAAATTCAAGCGAATATTTTTTTTACCCTCATCACCAAAAGAATTATATATATGTGTCAATAATCTTTCTTGTCATTGTATCAACATCAAGGTAAGTGTACTAAGGTTTTAAATTAATAATTTATTTATTTATTTTTAAGTTCCATTGGTTATGAAGTAATCTTCACATTTTTAACCTTTACATATATGTTGTTTTGTTCTCATTTAGATGCTATCAAGATTTGTGGAGTTGTGCTATTTATAGGTAAATATACTTACATCTTTATGATTCAATACCTTATTTCTTACATTATTTAAGGGAAAACTTAAATTAATAACGATAAGGTTAATATTACATAAATCAATTCCACCATTTTCTTTTTTATTAATCACTAAGTGGATTTTTTCTCCAGGGATAGTTCATTGGAGAAAGAAGACTATTTGAAGAAGAGAAATACTAGAATTGCTTAAACAAATATTCCCTCCATTCCACTCAATACTATGTTATAAACTAACTACAAAATTGACTACATGAATGTGAATGACTAATTGTTTTTAGGTTCATAAATAAAATTTAGTATTTCGAAAACTTTCAAATGTATGTTTTATTTGGGTATGTGTTTCTTTTTTATTCATCATTTTTCCTTTGAAAAATAGCTCTGATAGAATGAAATTGGAGGTACAAGGATCTCAATCTTATTAACAAGTTGGACAAAAAAATTCTATTGACATAAATAATGGCTAAATGTAAATTATTATCTAATATTTAGGCGTACATGTCATATTATCTAATGCATATGTCTTATAACACATAAGAGGTTGCAATGAGATTTGTAGTAGACTATTATTTAACTTATTTGATCATTTATGCAAAAATATAAAATTTAGAATTTTTGACAAATTGATATAGATGATATAGTAAGACTAGCATTTATTAAAGTTCATAACTATGCTACTATATGATTTATGACAATTAAAATATTGAGAAGATAAAAAAAAACCTTATAATTTTATATGTTTTAAGTTCCTTACATTGTGAGATTTATTATTCTCAAAAAAAGAAGGAAAAAAAGATAAATAATTCAACATTATGCATTAATTTATCCTTTCTTCTTTACTTACTAACTTTATTTGCCGGAAGACAAAAAGACGTTCAAACTTTTACATAGAAAATTTAGTACAAAATCTATACAATCTAATCAAAAAACAACCTTAAGCATTTTTTTTTACATGGTGTAATGAATTACTGGACTCGTGAAAGGTAACTTATTTTAAAACCACATGTTTTTAGTATATTAATCAAAATAACAACTAAAATACAATATATAATTTTGAAAATAAACCAAAATTGTCAAAGAAATAAGGCATTAACCAACTAACTTTTATGTATTTCAAGACTATATTTTTTAAATGGATCAACTAATTGCTCAGACAAATATAAACAATACGATAAAAATAACAAAATTAAAACAGATAAACATGTGAATCTCACGGGTCACAAACCTAGTTAGAGTTTCAAAACCACCTATGTAGTACATTGGATTAAAAACTAGTCCAAATATAACTTTCATATTTTTGTATCACGCGGAATACTAGTATCTGTGTTTTACATCGATTGTTCTTATTACAAAGCCAATTGCCAAAAGCCAAAAGAAATCATTTTACACAACTGATACCACGACCAATTTTAGAACTATAAACATGGGTAGCATATCTAATCTAATTATAATAAACACATGTTATAACATATCCATTCGATACAACTAAAGATTTCTCAATCACATGTGACATATTGACATAATTCCAAATTCCTAACATGGATGAGCCATGAGCATCGGTCCAAGACTGGTACAGATCAAATCGAAAATGAAAAACAGATAAAATGAAAAAAGATCAGACTTAAGACTTTTGGTTTTAGATCAATTCGAACCAGAAATATTTTGTTTAGACTACTCTTATAAAATGGATCCAAAAATATGTTTTTTAACAATTACGTATATAACAATTAATATAAATTTTAGTAAATCAAATAATAATAAGTAATTAAATTACTATAAAATTAAAATAATCACTAACATTTTTTTTTTGTAAAAGAAGGTACACCTAACTATCCATAGCCTTACATGCAAAGCCATGTGCTCTTTTATTAAAAGATCTAGGAATAAAACTAATAGCTAAACAATGAAAAAAAGTGGCAGCCCCAATAACATCCTTTAGAAGCGCTTTAAGGAGATGATGCGTTCGTTCAATACCAACTAGTTGATAGACAATAGAAATGCAGTCCGTAGAGATCTCTAAGTGTCATATGCCTTGCTCCTGGGCCCATAACATAACCGCTAACACCCCCAGTCCCTCTGCTTGTAACGGTGACTCAACTCTAATCTTCCTCACCTCACTGCAACATCTTTGCCCATTCCCTAATACACCTTCCCAACTGAAGAGTTAAGAACGATTTAACACCTAAGAGGGGGAGGGGGTGAATTAGGTGTACCTTTTAAAAAATTTATTCTTAACTTGGTTAATTAGTTAACTTAAGTAAAGAATATTGAAGTACAAGACTTGAGAAACTTAATTGAATGTAAGTTCACAAGAGGTGCAGCATTCTATGTCACGGTATAGGTGACGTGACACTGAGAACTTGATTAGGTACATGCGAGAAATAGCAAAGTGGAAGAACGTAAAAGTAAATGAACAAACAAACGACATTTTTAAAAATTGGTTCACCCTCTACCCGAGGCCTACGTCCAACCGTTATTTTATTGCTTGTTTAGAAATTTACTCAAACTTACTAAACCCCTTACAATGAAAATAACTCGCCAACCTACTCTAGTTGCACTCAAACTTAAAGCTACTCCGCTTCAAGAGTTTATGGGTTCTATCTCAAGGTGTTACAGAATCTTGAATCTCAAGAGTTCACTTAAATGAACATGGAGATTACAATGAAGATCTAACACGAGAATCATGGAACAAACTCATCATGTCACAAAGACAAATGAATCCGATACTTGGAGGTTTTACTGACTTTTTCGAAAACAATTTTGAAGACTTAAAATCAGAAAAACATTTTGCAAATGCTTGAAGAACAAAGCTTTCAATGCACAAATGATTTGCAAGGTTTTTACAATAAATGCTTTGGAAGTCTTGAGAAATAAATGTGACTAAGACACTCTATTTATAGTGGATTTAGTCTTAGGTAAGTACACTTAGAGAAATTAAATCCAATATTAAAATGATAGCTTTGAGTGATGGTAAGTGTTAGACTTGTAGGCTTGGGGCTTAAGAAATGAGAAAACTTAAGCTTCTACACTCAACATGTGACAATTTACCAAAATGGCAAAAAGCTTTTCTTACTTTAGAAGTTTGACAAGTCTTTTTTGCCATTTTAGTAAAAGGTGTTTGCACAAATCTAGAGGCTTAGACAAGTGGGCTTGTGACTCCAAAATTTCAGATTGTTTTCAAGCTTTTGAAAATTCAAATGTTTAAGGTTTAAAGTTTGCAAAGTTTTGACACTTTAAAAACATTTGGACGAAAAACTCCTCCGTATGATAGTACCGAAACCACGACAGATACACCGTTGCATGGTTTTGCCATTACTTGACTTAAGTGAGAATGTTACACTTACTCTTACATATATCGACTAAGGCTTTGGAAAGTATCATTGTCTTGACTTCCTTGATTGGCTTGATCATCTTGAATCATTGTTGAAAGTCCATTTGATTGCTTCATTCACTAATTATTTCAACTAAGAGCAAACAATCAAATAACAAGGGGACTTGGCATCATCAATCTAATGTGTTCTAACACCAACCAATACCCGCTTTCTCAATCCCCCTCCATCCAACATCCACCATCACCCTTACATAATCACAATTTCTTATTTCACCCACAATACAAACCGGTTTACTTTCTCTAATCCAAAGCATACTATCCATTCTTGATATACCTGAGAATTCCATTGTATTGGGAGCTTCCTTTTCACATGTCTCCATCGCTTTGATCTGTAGTCCCAACCATTTGTGCCCATAAATTATAGAACATTAGTGGGTGGAAGGTCAAACCTTGAAAGAGAATTTTATTCCGAATACTCCATAGGCACCAAACCATCGCCAAGAACCGAACCACCCGAGTGTCTCCGCCATCCAAGTTTCCTAGATACGAAATCCATTCAATAAGCCATTTCGTAATACTCAAATGCGAGCCCAACTCAGTATGTATTCCTAGCTCTGAACAAGCCCATAATCTCCGTGACACAGGACAGTCACGAAATAAATGTTCCATTGTTTCCATGTTCATAGCGTTTGTCAAACATAGCTTGCAATTTGTGTCAATCCCAATATTCCTTTTCCTAAAATTCTCTCCTACCGAAAGAGTGTTTGTTAAAATTTTCCACACAAGGATTTTCCATGTCTGAGGCCCCGGGAATTTCCACAATTTCCGCCTACAAAACAAGCGTATATCCTCCCCTATTCGAGCCTTGTCTTTGTCCGATCCTCGACGATCCATGAAGTCCTCAAAAATAACACCATAGCCACTCTTTACACTATACTCACCATCATTGCAATGTAACCAATACACTTCATCCCTTATTTGCGAATTGCAAAAAGGCTTAGATAAAATCAAGTGTACACTTTCTTCCTCAAAAATTTGTCTAACAAAAGCTTCATTCCAAGCTCTCCTACCATCAGCCGTACACATAGTCAAGTCCTTTACCGTTATGTTCCTTAGCTCCGCGAACTCAGCATCCAACACACTCAGATGTGGCTCCGGACACTGTCCTCCCACCCAATTATTAATCCACACATTCAAGCTTGAATCCAAACCAGGCTTCCATCCTATGTTCTGCCGTACCAAAGTCATCCCATGTAGGATACTTTTTGCCCCCCATGACAAATTGTTACCATAGTTCAGCGATAAATTTTCCGTGATCGTTCCTTCCTTTAGCAATTTTTTACGAAAAACATTTACGAAGTAGGATCCCTGGACCGATAAAATTCTCCACCCATGTTTAGCCAACATTGCTTGATTCGGGCATTCAATGTTTTGAATTCCCCCCTCCCTCTCGCTTTGGCAAGCTTAGGAATTTCTTACTACACCAGTGAATAGACCTCCCTGATTTACTACCCGCCCACCAAAAATGTGCTAATAAGGAGTTAATCTTATTAGTCACACTTACTGGTATTTTAAATACCGATAGAACATAATTAGATAAATTTGAGAGAACGGAGGAAATAAGGGTAAGCCTTCCTGCTGGTGACAGAAAAATCCCATTCCAAGAAGAAATTCTTTTCACGACAGGCTCCTAAACAGCTCACGTTTAGATCCTTGAAACTCAGTAGGTAATCCTAGATATTTTCCAAGTTTTTTCTTCCCTTTTATCTTTAACGTCTTCATCCCATGTCGTGCCTTAGCCAAAGTACTAGGGTCAAGAGAATTCTGACTTATCATCATTCATGACTTGTCCCGAAACCATACAATAATTGTCTAAGATGGTCTTTAAAGACTTTCTTTGAATAATCTTTTCCATCCCATCCGGATCAAGGTTCTGATTCTTTTTAAGACTATTCATGGTCGTAGGGAATCTTTGTTATTATTCTTAATGTATAAGACAAAATATAGTCATGAGATCTTGTTTGATTTATAAATGTCTTTTATAAGAATATCAAATTTTTATAATTTAAATAATGTGAATTAAAGATATGCGCGTTACAAAACACGACGGCTAATCGACAAAGTGTGATAAAGAATCAGAATCTTTATGCGGATGGGAGGAAGTAATCACTAACATTGAGCGTTGAAAAACATTAAATTGGTTCATTCGGTCTAGCCTTGGACCAAATCGAGCCAAGGACATAAATGAGGACTAAGTGTCGATCGCCTCTAAATGAATTCGGTCTAGAGTCTAGACCAAATGGTATAAGCCCGTAGTTCGTTCCGACCCAAATAACGGGTTGTTCTTGGTAAGTTGGTAGTATGGTAGTCGTTTGCCGCACAATACTGTAACAATAGTAACCCTTTACCCTTGTGGCCTTTATTAAGAATTGAAGGCAAAAGCTTAAACCCTTAAGAATGGCGGCGAGACCAGAGCTGTTAGCTCCTCCTGAAATATTCTACGATGAATCTGAAGCTCGCAAATACACTTCTTCTTCTCGTATTATCGACATTCAGGTTTACCCTTTTCCTCTCATCCCCTTTTTTCTGCTGTCCTTTCTATTCATTTTTTATGTTTGATGTTTGTTGTTAATGTTATATAAAAAAATATGAATTTTGAGGGATTATTCATTCGATGATGCTTTAAGAAATTGAAAAATCTTAATTTTAAAGTTTGAAGATTGGTTTGTGTTGTTTAGAGAAAACTTGTAGCTTAGATTTGCATATTTGATGTTAACCAAAAGTGTCGAATTGGAACCTGAGGAATGCAACAATGTTAAAGTTATGAGAGAGAACATTAATTATCGCCCATATTGGTTCGAATGTTTGATGCAGTGCTGGTGTAGTTTAGATAAAAATGTGAATTTTTGAGGAACTGGGAATTTGGTGACGAGTCTGAAAGAAGTTGGTTTTAGGTTCTCAATTTATAACAGGGAATTAAGGATTGCTGCTATGAGATTGGGATTGATGTATTCCTACTTATTTCCTGGTGGAATTTTATGAGGAATTGGTCACTTCTTGAAGACAGCTTTGAGGAGTCCAAGATTGGGAATTATAAGTATTTTGTAAATGTTTAAATATTGAATTGATGTTTGTGGAGATAAGGTTTGCTGGCCAGTTTCTGCTACCCTTGTAGTTGTCGTTCTGTTGTTTGTATGACTAGAGCAGAAATTGGCGGCTTTAAAGTTTCTTATATGATTGTGTCTGGTATGCAAGTATAACAGGGTGTGAACTCTGAAGTGGAGTTTTGAAAACCGATCAACCATGGCAATTAGTGGAGCATATTGCCAATCTACAAAAGTATAAGACTGTATACTACTATGCTATTATGCTAATATCTACCCGCACTTAAATTGTTAAATATGTCAATGTATGTGTTAGTTTGGGCAGCCAATAATCTAGCTCTACTAAATTTTCTGACCATTCAATTAATTCTGCTTTCTCTTTAGTGAAGCTTTAGAAGGGCTTTTTGTTTGGGTTGATCTGTTGTGTTTGAGAAGGGTGTTACTACATAAATGTCGAATGATTAAATGAGTGTGGCAATATTTGGATATGATGCTTAGGGGACCATGACTCTTTTTCTTCCAGTTGACCTCAATTTGACACTTTCTTGTAGGCTAAACTGACTGAAAGAGCCCTGGAGTTGCTTGCTTTGCCTAATGATGGAGTTCCCAGATTGCTTCTTGACATTGGTAATAAAATCTCATTTCCTGTGTCTTAATTGAGATGAAGGTTCAATGGTCTCAAAAATGGAATGAATCGCACGATTTGTGTATAAAATCATTGTTTGGCCTATTAATTAACTGTTACATTTTAATGCCTATTGTTGATCAATTCTATGTCTCACACTCCATTTTTATACTACCAGCACTGTTTTTCACCCCTTCCTGGACTTCCTCAAGTAAGGCACAAGGATGTTGCATTACAAATTCCACTCTACATTTGTTCCTTGCTCTCCGTATATTGTAAATAAGTGCAATCAATGAAGCCATAATCACCTGTTTCTTCAAAAGATATCTTCACCTGAACCTGATACACCATTCAATTGCATTCTGAGGAGGTATTCTGACACCAACCAGCCATTCAGCAGATCTAAGCACACAGAACTGAACTTGAAAACAAAATATAAATGGCTGATACTTTATTGATGTCACCTGCACGTATCACACTATCACACAGCCCATCACTGATCACACCAAACCACAATAGCCAATCCTTAGCTAGCAGTCTGTTTTGATACAACCAGCCAATAATAGAGTGTTTAGGCATATTCACCCTATTCCAAACTAAAGGCCAGCAGATCACCTTGGCCTGCTCCCCATTCAACCATTTGTAGCGCACAGCAGCAGTAAACTTACCATTGTTCATTTGTTTGCCCCTTAAGTACCATTGGTATACCCATCTTTCATCTTATCCTTCACCTTGCATATCCTCCTCCAGGTCCAACTAGAATTAGCAGATGATTGTTAATCAAACCAGTTTTGCCCTTTTCTATATATGTGATTCACCCATCTAATCCACAAAGTGTATTTGCTTATCATAGCTAGTTAGCTACATTCCATCTCTTGCTATTAATGACTCACAGACCCCCTTCATTTTTCATTATATGCTCTTGTTGTTTCTTGTGAATTTGTGATAGTTTTCGTATGATTGCCGCATAGAGGGGTGTTAATAGACGTCATGTTAGAGCTTCATTGACGTTATGTCAAGGTTCACTTCAACTTCCTCCTCTCCTGAAATCAATCTTCTCCACCTTCCCTCACAGACGTCAGACTTCAGAGGCAGAAGCCATGACAGGAACTGAGATAAAGAGAGGACTTCAGCAAAAAGGCGAATGGTGCTCTCTCTATAGAGGGTCCAGCAGTTCTTGATTGATGAATTATTTTATGTATTTCCAATTTCCCCACTTTAGTTTTGGAAATTGCGATATCAGTGATCCAAGCTTATGCATACCACAGTAAAAAAAACAATACCTCAAAGCTTCAGTGAACGTAAAACACGATGAAGAAAGTTGTAGTCCTGATTTCATTCATTGCAGTGTGTGAACCTTGTAATGCATCACGTGTCACCATTTCACGAATCCTAGTGCTCTTCGATACATTTTCCAATTTTTTATATTTTTTTTTTGAAAAAAGGGTAATACCTGGTATTTTGGGAGGCGTCCCTTTGCTTGGAATTCATCACACTTGAAATTGCATGTAGGTTCCATTATTTAAAGTGTTTCATGAATCTGTAATCTGTGAAAAGTTACTCCAAACAGTTTTGTCCCTCTGCAGGCTGTGGATCAGGATTGAGTGGAGAAACTTTATCTGAGAATGGTCATCAGTGGATTGGCTTAGATATCTCACAAGCTATGCTAGGTTTGTGAATTGTACTGGTTTTTGTAATGCCCTTTCAACTCTAGGCTCCAGGGGCGGCTCTAGGAATTCAATATGGGGGGTGCGAAAATTGGACAATTACGCATATGGTATAAGGTTAATGGGGGATTAAGAACTCCGCCAGCCGAATTTAAGTTTAAACACGAACAAAATTCTAGCCTTAAAACAATATAAGCGACAATAATAAAACGTAACAAAAAAGTAGATACTATTTACTACCTCCAATTCTTTGGAATGTCCCCAATCTTTAAGATTTTTGAGTACTATTTTAACAAATGTAGGCAATTTTTATGAATCAGGTAGTATATTTTAATAAATAGTTTTAACAAAAAGAACTTGAAAAACAAAATATGTAAATAACCTAGATTTGATCTTTTTACTTCTAAAATGAAATTTAAAGATATTGCCAATTTAATGGGTCAATAAGGCAAAAAATAAAGAGTATATTTTCATTGGGCTAATTTTATAATAACTTATTATGTATGAAAAAAAAGAAGAAGTACAAGTTGCTTGTAGTAGTAGTCGAACACAAAACCTCTGGCACACTAATCATGTATCTGACCACTGGACTAACTGATTTACACTAATTCTTTATTAAACAACATAACAAATATTTCTGGGTTTTGGGGATGCAGATGAACCCCCTGCACCCCCTCCATAATCGCCCCTGCTAGGCTCACTCCTATTTTGACTTCTCTTTTCCATGTTCACTTATGCCAGATGTTGCAGTGGAACGGGAAGTTGAGGGTGATCTATTTTTGGCTGACATGGGTCAGGTACTTTTGTTATTGTTATTGTTGGCGAAGCTTTTTCCTTCTCATGAGGGAAAGAGTTTGAGATGGTTAAGTGAAGCATGTTTCTTATTGTTATTCTGTGGTGCCAAGAGTCAAATTGAGCAGTCCTATCATAAAAAAAATGGAATAATTGAGCATCCGGTATGATACCTTACATCTCTAGAAAGGATCGGCTGTGATTTATTTAACTTGATTTTGAAAAGCAAGTTGTGTAGCATTACTTTTAAAAAGCGCTTGTTAGGATGGTGGATACAAAGTCTTTGCAAAATGACTAAGTGGTTAGAGTTGTTTTTTATTATTGGTTGATTGTACTTATACACACTTGGTCTATGTTACTTTGAGACTTCAATTTTAAGGGCCATTCCATGTGATCGTACCTGTCACGACACTGAGGAATATGGATTTGGAGTCATTGGTAACACTTGTCAACTTGACACTTCGGGTAGTGATGTATAACGAAAGGCTTGTATGACAAAAGTAGAGGAAAGAGTATGCATATGAGGCTTTACCTTGTGTTAACTTTAATGTGATTTTGAGCCTTCCTTACATCATTTTAGGACATACCCTCATACAATGTCCTCATTTGAGTCATAACAAGTCCAACGCTAGGATAGTACTCATGTCCTGTTCTCAGACCCAAGTCTGAGTAACATAGCACTTTTTATGAATACGAATATATGAAAATAGTTTACATTCTTTTTGATAAGCAACATTACAAATTTTACGTTTTATCTTGTTATATATTTGGCGAAGTTAATGATCAAAGATCTAACTAGCAAAGTCAACTGGGGACAATATTTTTGAGATGGGGACGAATGACTGGGCATGCCGCATGAGGACTAACTTGCTCTTAAGAAGTCTTAAGTATAACATTTTGAATAAATAGCTACCATGTGGCTCCATCTTCATTGTGCACCTTTTTGAAGATAGCAGAATTCAATGTTGTGATCTTTATGTGGAGCACTCTTTTTATTCTCTTATACTATCAACATAAATTATTCATTATGGGTGGCAAAAAGTCTTCTCGACGGACAATCACTATTAGTGTTTCTCCTGGTCAATTGTGGTGCATAATAAAACATTGTTTTAGGTGCCAAATGCAATGTCAATTTTTGTGAGAGTCGTTGATGAGCAGTTTCATTCGTAACATAGATCTTTGACGAGGAAATGGAAAATGTCAGTGAAATGGCTGTAAGTAGAAAGCTTTCGTGAATTGCAAGAAAAAAAATTTCGTCTTAACCATGTTCTTTTGATTTTGATGAGTGACTGTACTCATGGTCTCTGTATTGAATTTGCTACAGGGGCTTGGTTTCCGTCCTGGAGTCATAGATGGTGCAATTAGTATCTCAGCTGTCCAGGTTTATATTTCTTTTTTTCTTCCCATGCATGGCTATATCTTCAGGAAGAAAATCATTGCATTTGTTGCCTAATAGAACAAACTATAAATACAGATTTAAGAATCAGGGACGAATCAAACCTGTTTTTGTTCTAATTTGATGTTTATCTCCTAAATTTTCCTCCTGAAGCTGTTCAATAATGATGAAGCAATACTGCTGTCGTTGAGTATTGGGTATTGACGATGAATAAAAGACTTCTGTGCCAAATCCAAGTTTGTACCCTCACCTAAATAATTGAAAAATCCATTGATGGACTATTTTTTTGAGAAAACTTGTGCTGTTTGAGTCCTTTGTCTGATTTGCATGTTTTTTTGAGTTAAGTCTTTTTTTCATTCTTAATATTGATTCGGTGCCTTTTTTTTCTAAAGAATAGCATGAATCTCAAAATTTTTGACGAATTTGTAATTGTCTTGGTTACTACATCGGTCTTCTGTTGTAATTCTTTTTTTTTTTTGTCCTATTATGCAGTGGTTATGCAATGCAGATAAGTCTTGCCATGAGCCTCGATTGAGACTCAAGTATGTTATCATCAACTTAAACAGTCGTTATATTGTTTATCTTTTACTCCTATGCTTTTGTATATAGTAGCCTGCTGCTTTATCATCCTCTTACCACATTAGAACACCAACAAAACTAGGTCCCCAAATTATTTGGGGTTGACTAACAGGAATTGTTATTTGGGACCGTTGATGAGGAAAACAAGGAAAAACTATAAAGATAGAAGGAAAATACGACAAAAAAAAGTAAGATAAGCTGAATCACTGAATGTTGTTTTCGCCTCAATGGCATACTTCCCTTGTAGGCTATGTTGCTTCCTCGGCTGCAAGTATCAAACGCGACGACACGTCTATTTTGTGAAAATGTTTTTTGTTTTTGGCCTAATATGAAATCTCTTGCGACAAGCAAAGTGTCGAAGTAATATTATAGATTTATAGCTTGTAGCCTGTAGGTTGTAGTATGACTGGTATCTTCTAGTGGTCATTATAATTAAAACTTTGCATACATCCTTGTTTATGGAGTATATTTTATGTGCCTTGGGTGACTTGATTTCTGGAGTTACTCATTTTATGTCTCGAGTAAAACCTTGAGTATCCATCCTCCTATAACTCTATAAGCACATAAAGTTTTCTTTTGTATGGTAGAAATGAACTTAGATTAATCAAAACAATAATACAAACAAGAGTTGAAAGTGTCGTCTAGAAACGGGAAAACAAAGCAATAGGTTCTTGAATACAAGTTTATTCTATATCACTTCGATTTCCATGGTACACCGTTTGGCCATTTGTACTTGTTTGTCACTGTGTTCATGTCATTATAAAATATAAACAAACCTTAAGTATCCACCTTCTAAAAAGCATATGTACTTGATTTTTCGAGTTAAAACTAATGGTCATGTACTCGTGTGTACTATGTCATAGGGCATTCTTTGGATCATTGTATAGGAGCCTTTCTAGAGGTGCAAGGGCAGTACTTCAAATATATCCCCAAAACGACGCTCAGCGTGAACTGATCCTGGGTTTTGCAATGCGTGCTGGTTTTGCTGGAGGAGTGGTGGTTGATTATCCTCACAGGTAAATTAAGTTCATTGGTGTAATCTGGTTTAGTCGTCTTTATTACTTGCTTTCTTTTTCCTTCTTTTTTTTTATTTATGACATTAATCGATTTTCATGATGATGGTTTGACTTCGAATTTTTATAAGATTTTTTTTGAAAAATCTGTTAACTTTATGAGTTAGTTCATGACGAAAAAAGGGTTTTTTTGTTCTTTTTTTTCAACACATTTTACAAGGTTATACACTTATAATATTTAGTCTTATATGTGAAGATTTTGAAGATAAAAATGGATGTCTCGAATTGTGAGAATGACCTCACGTAAAAACATCAGTCCTAAATTTTAACTTTCCCACGAGAACAACAAGGAGTCTAGACTCTAGAACCTTAATGTATTAGTGTGCTACTTCTGCTTTTACTGTTACCTAACGTGAAATCAACTTAAACTGTGACAGTACAAAGAGTCGGAAGGAATACCTTGTCCTGACATGTGGCCCACCGTCCCTAAGTACTGCAGCTCAAAACGCTAGAGGTGAGGATGGAGGTAGTTCTTCGGATGATGAAAGTAGCGGAGACGAGGAAAACCGAACTGTAAGCTCCACTGCAATGCAGGGAGTGTAGCTTTTGCGTATTACTCCCTCCATTGATCATTCCATAATTGTTAGGTTGTCTACTTGTCTCCATTTGAATTCTGTGGTCAAACAATATCGACTTTGATCGGTATTTATTTTGATAAATCAAGCATGACGAATTTTATATTTATCTCTATATATTTAGAAAAATTATTCTTCAAAGTTGATTGGACTAGCCACCCGAGTCAGATGGAGATAAGTCAAATAGAGACAATAAATTTTAGGTTGGGAACAATACGTTCTAAAATTGTTCACCAGATTGATCTTCTGGCTACACCTGTGATTGTTATAGGTTTCTGTGTCAGACCGACGTAGACCAAGGAAAAAACAGAAACTGGATAAGAAAACTAAAGGCCGGGAATGGCTGCTTCGCAAAAAGGAAAAGATGAGAAGAAGAGGTGTTGTTGATGTGCCCGCTGATAGTAAATACAGTGGTCGTAAAAGGAAGCGTCGGTTTTAGAAATCAAAGTTGTATGATTCAGCCTATATTGAGAAATTGTTGGTGTTTGACAGTGTAGCTTATCGATCGATTAGTTATACTATGCAAGTCTTGGTAATGTTGTCGCTTTTATAGGTTAAGAGGGAATCGCAGTTTGTACGACATTCTTTCTGATGAAGTGATATTTATATACTCAAATCTTCCATCCTCAACTATGAATTGATTATGCAGGTCACCAATGCAAATCTTACCACCATTTACATTACATCGTTCACATTTTGACCGCTTTATCTTTACTGCACAAGGGAGGAATCTTTGATCCCCTCTGATGTGGTTTCGGTGTAAGCTTGATGTTTTTTCAGGGTGTGGTCGATAAATTTTTGGAATTTTGTAATAAATGTTGATTAAAACACGCAGCATTGGAGGCGGCCATTACAGAAACTATGTGATATACACATTTTATTGTACTAGAAACTTTACAGCATCAAACCTTGAAAATTACTGAAGGATCTCTCCACCCCTGGAGAAGGATAAGCAACAAGAAAGTTATCAAGTCATTTGGGCTCCTCTGCTGATCGGCCGTACGTCCAAATATAACCTAATTTGATCCACCACAATCAGCCGCCACCTCCAGTCACCTGCGCTCCTCTGCTGACCGGCCGTACGCCGCAGATGAGGCGGATTCTTAGCTCATCTCCGGCGGATGATTCATCCGCCTTCTTTGATTCCCCTCTCTGTCTACGGCTCACCACTGTTCGGAAGTGCGATTCCATTCTCGTCTCACCTTATGACCAGTTGATATGCTTGCTTCGTTTGATTGCTCCAGTATGCAGCCTGTGATTGCAACGCCTCCCGTGTCGGATTCTCATCCCTCCGATCCCTCGTCCTGTCACCGAAAACTGTGTGCAACCTAGGGGTGATCCCTCCATTCCCCCCACCCCTGGTATGGACTTTTCGTGTCTTGTTGGTCTGTGTCGACGATCTTAGCTAGTCCGTTGGTCTACGAAAGTTGAGTCGTTTTTCCTTGAGGTGACGATTTGGGACTGATTTGGTGTTTCCCCCCTTTCCCCCACCAATCGGTCCCAATTCCCATGTCACTTTTGTCTCTCAGTTAGTCCTCCTGTTTGGTTCTGTTACATGTAAGGCAATGGTTCTGAGAGGTGTCGTTAGGTGAAATGGGTGTCCTTTGTTAGATAATTAAAATTTTTGAATAGAGTAAATGTGATGTTTATGTCTGGGAAGAATGGTTTCAAGTAATCAGTAAAAGTTAAAACGGAAAATGTTATATGGGACGGTATGAGTGGAATAGGTCTGGTTGTTTTGATGATTCAATCTAAGTGTGATGTGTCGCTTTTTTTGTCCTTTTGTTGTTTCGAATTGGTGAGGGACTATGCTGGTCATTGTTAATTTGCTGGTTGTTGTCAATTAGTGTGTGTTGACATTAGTTGTGGTGTTGAAGTCAGTTTTGTTGCCTTCAAGTTTCTTGTGGGTTTACGGTCTGGTTAATAGGCTCCTTGGTCAAGTGTTTGTGCTCGGCTGTGTGAGACTGATATGGTGACCCCCCCTCCCCCGTGCACCCCCCCTTTTCCCCCACCTATCGGCCCTTTTTCCTTTGTCACTATTGACTGTCGGTTTTCCGTGAGACTTAAGGGTGGTTATTGTATTTTTTCTTCTGGATGTGGCGAGTCTTTGATGGCTTGGGTTCCTGTTTAGGTTGAATCGTTGGGTTGTATCGATAGGAGCTTGGTGTGGAGTTTGGTTTGTCTTGCTGTGGTGGTTTTCTTATTCATGAAAGGATTTTGTTGGAATGTAAAGGGCTTAAATACCCTCTTGCTCCGACGATTGCGAAGACTAGAGCGATTCTTTCCAGTACTTATTTTGATTTTATGTTCTTAGCTGAAACAAAATGTAATGTAGACTTAGTTGATCCTATTTTTCGTTCTTTTGGGTTTACTCGGAGTTTTGGTGTTGATGCTCATGAAACCAAAGGAGGCCTATGGTTTGGGTTTAGGTCTGATGCTCAGTTTGAGTGTATACTGCGTGTCAAAACTTCATTATCATCAAAGTCTGGCAATGTAAAGAAAGTTTTTGGTACTTGTGTCTTATCTACGGCGAACCGGTCACTAATAAGCGGGAAGATGTTTGGAATGATCTCAGTCAATAGATTCGCTCTTTTAAAAACCCTTTCCTTCTTTAGGAGACTTTAACCAAGTTTATTACCAAGAAGATAAATCGGGTGGCAGGAAAGGTAGGATTCCAGGAGCCTCATTCTTTAATAAATGGAAGGCTGAGCATTTTTTGATGGATATTCCGTTTAAGGGGCCAAGATTTACTTGGTGTAACAAGAGGAAAGATCATAGTATAGTGTTGGAACGGCTCGATAAGGGTTATGGGTCGTGGAACTGGAATGATATTTTTCCGAATTCTGGCATTATTCACCTACCTATTCATGTTTCGGATCACGCGCCTATTGTATTTGAAACAGACTTACTTACTTGTAATGGTAAAAGACCTTATAGAATGGAGGCTTGGAACCTGGACTATGAGGAATGTATTCGTATGCTAGTCAAGTGGAGTATGCTAAGGTCTCGGCTAAATATTGGAAACAACGGGCCAAAATTAAATGGAACACAGAGGGAGATACATGCTCCAAATACTTCTTTAATTGGGTTAATGGCAGAGTAGGAATGGATAATGGGGAGTGAAATTTTACAGTGAGAAAATTATGGGTTTATCCGTCCAATTCTACTCGTCTTTTTAAGGAAAGAGTGAATAAGATCTCGTTTGACGAGTATTTTCCTACTGTTAAAAATTTGTTCATGGTCAATAAGGGGTTCCTTTCCCCGGATGACAGAGATGCTTTGGAGACCCGTTTCAATCCCAAAAAGGTTTGCGCGACAGTGTTTCAGCTCGATCCGTTAAAATCTCCTGGACCTGATGGTATCCTCTGCTATTTTCTTCCATAAATGTTGGCACTTTATTAAGCACGATGTCATTGGGACTGTGTTGGCCATCCTCAATGGTAATAGTTCACTAGAATTCCTGAATAAGACTTTCTTGGTTCTTATCCCTAAATATAGTGCCCTTGAAACGGTTGATAACTTCCGCCCTATCAGTTTATGTAATGTTATAATGAAAATTATTACAAGGTGTATCACTAATCGATTGAAGAAGTTCATGGGAAAACTAGTGGGAGATTTCCAAAATGCGTTCGTTCCCGGAAGGAATATTGGTGATAATATTTTAATTACTAATGAAATATTACAAAAAATTTCTTCATCTTGAAATGGTAGGATGGGTAGGATGGCGTTTAAAGCGGACATGAGCAAAGCTTATGATCGCCTGGACTGGAACTTTATCAGAGGTACGCTGGTTTTGATGG
This sequence comes from Silene latifolia, assembly GCF_048544455.1. Lineage (NCBI taxonomy): Eukaryota > Viridiplantae > Streptophyta > Magnoliopsida > Caryophyllales > Caryophyllaceae > Silene > Silene latifolia. Next base: position 100,947,975 of record NC_133532.1, on the reverse strand, counting down.
GATTCCCCTGTAACGTTATTCAGTTGATTATGAAGTGTATTACGACGGTGTCTTATGAAATATTGGTTAATGGAGTTCCCTCAAGGCGTATCCAACTGAGTTGCGGTCTTCGTCAGGACGATCCTCTTTCTCCTTACATTTTTGTACTGTGTACTGAAATTCTATCTTTAAACATTCCATGTATGGAAAAGGATGGTCTTATGCGAGGAAATAAGGTCAGCAGAAACAATATCCCTATCTCTCATATGCTCTCCGCGGATGATTCCATGTTCTTTATTGAAAGTAACTTTAAGAGTTGTGATAACCTGAACAAAGTTATCAAGGATTATTGTCATGCCTTGGGTCAGGTTATTAATGATAATAAATATTCTAGGACTCTAAGCCCGTGCTCTAGTCTATCATTTGCTCGAAAATGTTTGAGAACCTTCAATATTCCGTGTGACACTAATATGGGTTCTTACTTGGGTATTTCTACTAATGTGGGACTCTCAGGGTGTGATAAAAGTAAAAGAGAAATTTTTGAGTTTATCATTTACAAAGTTAGGAAACGATTATCTTCATGGAACTGTGTTCTTTTATCGTCGACTGGTAGATTGGCTTTGATTTCTTCTGTCTTGTCTTCCCTTTATGTTTAGTTTCTATCGGTATTTAAAATACCGGTAAGTGTGACAAAAATATTAGATGCCATCTTGTCACATTTATGGTGGGCAGGTCATAAGAAATCTTCTTTTATTAGACGTACACTGGAGTTCAACCAAACGCTTCTAGCTAAGATTTGATGGAGAATGATTACTCACCCAGATTATATTCTTAGTAAGTCTATTGGTGCTAAATATGACTTAAAGTTGCAAGATGGTGACCTGCTTTTTAACGATGGTAGAAGTAACTCCTTGTGGGGATCGAAATGTATTGCTTGGGGCCTCCAAATCATTAAACCTCTTCTAGATTGGAACATCTCTCCATCTTATGACCTTAATGTTTGGAATACTATATGGGTCAATGGTACTATTCCGAAACCACTATGCTTGGATCTTCTTACCGATTCCTTTAATTTGAATAATTTAAAAATCAGAAATCTTTTATTCAACAGTAACTGTTAGGACCATAGGCTAGTGTCTACGTCTTGTGATGAATCTTCTGCGAAAGGTATTATTGCTATTTCGATTCGATGCTCTGAAGGTAGCAACAACTTCTTTTGGTCGTCTTCATCGTCCGGGAATTATTCAGTTAAGATAGACTATCAGATTGCACTAAAAAAATCCTGGAATACTTCAGCGACCCCAAAGGGTCCTTCAAGAGTTCCAGCTGCGTGTATGTGTGTCTTTAAAAAAATCCTATGGAACTTACCAGGGCTGAAAAGTTGGATCATTCTTGTTTGGAAACTTCTCACTGAATCGTTGCCCACTGGGGAAGGCTTCTTAAAGTGGGGTTTTAATGGCCCTTTCACTTGTTTACTTTGTGATTCACATGAAACGGAAACGCCTAATCACCTGTTCCGTGATTGTTCCTTTGCTAATAGAGTTTGGGCTGGAAGCTTTCTAGGAATTCAGGCACAATCAGGGGATAATTGAGCCTCCAGTCTTGGGTTTACAACTGGCTTTTTGTTCTTTCTAAGGCTAATAATAAACAAGAGGCTTATCTCTCTTTTTTGTGTACTATTTGGACTATTTGGGTGGTAAGGTGTAGAAAGGCCTTTGATAATTCAGAGAGCTCCCTTATTGGTGCTATCTTATTATATCAATATACTCTTAACTTGGCTCTTTCTGCTGTATATAGGAAGCCTGGGTCCATCGATGTCCAAACACCTTTGGAGTAAGACTTGACTAACCTTAAGAATGAGGTATCAATTCCTTTGATTCAGGGCTCTCTAAGATGCTATCGGTCTCATGTTTATGTGATGCTGCGTGGTTTACGGAACTTGCTGCTGGTTATGGTGGGTGTATCATGTTAGATAATGAGGTTGTGTCTGAATTCTGTATCAAGGGAAGAGCTGAGAATGCTGAGCAAGCGGAAGCCTTGGCAATTAAGGAGGCCTTAAAGTGGGTACTCTCTCGCAACATCCTTCATATTAACATTTTCTTTGATTGTCTGCAAGTTCTTTCTCAAGTTCTGAAGTACTCTCAGCTCAAACATTGGACTAGGAATATCGTTGACGAAATCATTGATCTAGCGACAAACTTTCATTGTATTTCTTTTGCTTATGTTCCTAGAATTTGTAATAAAACCGCTCATAGGTTAGCTAAGCGTGCTATTAAACTGTAGAACTCGTTAACCGGATTGTCAAAAAAAAAGTCATTTGGGCGACAAGAAGGTTTCTTATGTAAGTAGTTTCCTATTTTCCTTAATATATTAAATTGGTTCGACTAATATATATGATGGACGATGTACGATTATACGATTAGATTGGCTTTTACTCTATCTTAATGAGCAGAGAGCAGTTATCCAAATCTATCAACAAATCGTTAATCTCAAGGACAAATAAGTGTTAGGTTTATATACCTATTATTAGACTCTTATAATAGTGAACAAATTAACATTTTAATTTCTAGTTCTTTAGATCTAGTGCATGCATAACAAAATAAGAGATTTATAAGAAAACAATGTCCCTTACATTGTAAATTTCGGTTTATGGGCACAAGTAAGGTCTCCTACCTTCACTTGTTCTTGAGCTATGATGAGTAATAGGATGATCCTCCAAATACTTCAAGTATAGAAGTCACTCCTCTTGATTGCACCCAAGATTATCCCTTATCCCCACTAAATAATATTTGCTAGATATTTGTTTAGTAGTTTACCTTAAAATTGATTACTAATACTCATATATTACACTAATAATATTAGTAATCTTTTATGAACAATTTGAATCAAAAATCCTCATGTTTTGATAGAAAGAAAAAGATGAATAATGGAGGTTTTGCATGTGATAAAGATGTAAGCATCTTTTAGAGAATAAGTGAAGAAAAGTATGAACAACTAACAAAAAATGTTCTCACACTTCCTCAAATGGTCCGTATAAAATGCTCTTATTAGAGCCATTTCGGTCCTTTCAAAATCACATGCTATATTGTGTAGGTAGTAGGCTTTAGCTAGATTAAAGTTGTGTCATAAGATGTTGGAGTATCTTTCCAACAACTAAATGACAAAGCTATAAAACTCAAGCATGCCTCTTATATGGATGGTACACTTGTGCTATTATGGTCCATTTTTGTCTTATAATATTTATCCCACAAATGCTTATAAGTCTTATGTTTAATTATCTTACATAATTAAATATTAATTTAATCATACAACAATTATATGACAAATTAATAAACATATATATTCACTCAACTTATTGAGTAATATTTTACCATTATATCAACATATAATGGGTCCCATAACTGCTAGTTAGTTAAATTTACAACCTCTTGTAAATGCAAATAACTAATTACCTCTACCTCGAAATATTTATAAAACCTCAACATAATTTAGTGAATTAACATATTAATCCACTAAATAGGATCTTATTTAATCACATTACAATAAGATACATATTTCCTCTTATAAATATAAATTGTTCATTTTTAAGGAATTAATCAACTTGTATCGACATACAATTAATTAACTTTACAGATAAGGGCATCATCCTTTAGGTGTGACCTTAAGGGATCAACTGACCACCACCGTCCCACGACAGTAACGTCAAACTCTAACAAGCCAATCGTTACCGATTAATGTTGATCAGTTGACTATATAATTGAATCATCCCTTACGTATTCTTTATATGAGATTTAATAATGATACTCCCTCCATACCACACCAATGGTAACATTGAGACTTTTCACACTTATCGAGACACGTTTTGCAACGTGAATATCTTTTGTTACACATTATTAAAAATTATAAAAAATTGATATTCTTATAGCATTCATGACGATAAATCAAACAAGATCTCACATGACTATATTTTGTCTTATAGATTAAGAATAATATCAAAGATTCCCTACAACCATGAATAGTGCCAAGATTCTCAATGTTACCATTGGTGTGGTATGGAGGGAGTATTTAAATCATGTGATCGCACTATTGTTGAGGACACATTTCCCAACAATCTCCCACTTGTCCTCGACAAGTGTGCGTCACCAATTCTCTTGTCCTATTACAATCTCCCACTCAATGCAAGGTGTCTTGCAGGTCGTACTTACACTTGATCATATCTTGAGTGGTTTTCTCGATCTGGAGATTAACTGTTTGACCGGAATTATCTATCATAGATACCTTCCGAGCGTGGCCACGCATTTCCAGTTAACTACTCCTCGAGTGGCCTTGAGATTTCAAACAACCCTGACAAGGGGTGGACAATTCCTATCGCCCTATTCCCTTCGTTCACCACACCCATCATAACCCAAAATATACCCAGTTTGACCTCATTTACGAAATCGTAGAGTATAAATCAAAGCTAATCATAAGTTGTGCCAACTTGGGCGAATAGTCTCTAGTCAAAAGAATTGACTCATAAGAATACTATAGTAGCTCTTGCCACGACCAGGCTTTATGAATTACTAGAACTCTATAAGCGGTCATCGCCTGACAGTGTCCCATACAATCCGCCTATGTGATCGACTAGTCATCCCATATGACTCTATGACACTTGAACTTGCCATCAATCGCATCACACTCTAGTCACTTCGAGACGTCACCTCATATAAGTAACTAGAGGCGAATACCATGTCAATCCAGTTCACTTTAATGGGGTTCAATTTGTCTCTACAACCTATTCGGATACGACAAGGTAGCGGGTGAATTTAATGAAACTCAAACGATAAATGCGATTATTACATATGAATAATTAATACACTATTACTACTTCATATCCCATAATCTCTAGTGTATTATTAACACTATTTTAGATGCAATTAAAAGCTTGGCAAGTGGATATACCCGATATCCATGTATTCCAACTTTTTCAATCGCTATTTCCTTCTATTCAATGTCATCTCCAATGACATGAATTTATCTAAGTATATGTCTAGACTTCTTACTAGACTTGGGCTCTTTAATTTGAAAGATGCTCCCACTGTTATCGCATAATTTGTGACAAAGTCATTTGTAGAGGGATTCACCCTTAATCCCTACGTTGATCTTTTTATCACAATTTACTTAAATTCCTTTTGTAGAATTTGCAATGCGCGATACTAAAATACTTTTCTAATCTCTTACTCCTTAGTCAACAAAACACCCTAAGATTTCAACAAATCCCTTACCGTTTGGAAACTAAAGTCTGTGCAACCCTTCAACACATTACTTAGTTTATCATCCAAACATTTGAACGAATCCTTAATTCTTCTCAAGAATCTCAAGAATGCTCTTTAAGGCTTTCACAAGCCATATCATGGGAAATATCCCTTTTATTGACTTATTATGCTCTCAGCATATGTCACACCATGGCATGTGCGTCTGTTGGCATATATGATCATTCTAATGGCGGAAACATTAGCAATCGATTTCATGCGATCAACAACTTAATAGGTTCAGTGAACAACTATGACTCTATCATAGTAATTCCACTTTCATCAACATGAATAACCCATTCATCCTTGTTGATGTTATCTTATCCTCATAAGACTCTCAACTTTATGCCAATATACTCTCACATAGATTCGGTAATCTAAAGTATATTGCACCTTTTCCTAGTCTCCCAATCACTCTTGCCAGAAGAGAGAATTGGTACATTATTCTCAATAAGTAATATGTTATCAACATATAAGACATGGAGAAAAAATGATTCAGGCTCCCACTTAACTTCATGTATAATCATGATTCTTCAATCATGTGAATGAAACTATTCACTATTATCACATGAACGAAAAGTATAATCTTTTAATGCTTGCTTAAGACCATTCTAGGATCACTTAAGAAAGCTACGCATAATATGTTAGGATTCTTAGATCTTCATCTAAGATTTTGTGTTTCAAACACTTCCTTCTTTAAATTCCCATTTTAGAAAAGCGAATTTTTATTTGCCATCCTTCATTAAAATGAAATGCAGCAATTCCTAACACAATTTATCTTGATCAACATCTTCATGTAAATCTTATGCATTAATGTACTGTAGAGCTCTATTTACTTTTGAGGAGACCCTCGCCTTAAAGTAAATCTACTCATGAGCAACAATTTTCGGATTGTAATGCTTCGGCTCGTATGTAACAAGATCATGATACTATCACTTTGACAAAGTAATATTTTTAAACAATAAGACATGTGCGATAAACTCCCACTGAACTATGCTCTCATTCTATCTTCATAGACTATAGTTCAACTACTCTCCCACTCTATAATTCCATTACTTTCACAAAGTAACATTTCAACTATAAGAGATGTTTATAGTTCAACTACTCTCCCACTCTATAATTCCATTACTTTCACAAAGTAACATTTCAACTATAAGAGATGTTTATAGTTCAACTACTCTTCCACTCTATAATTCCATTACTTTCACAAAGTAACATTTCAACTATAAGAGATGTTTGTGACGATACATTCTACTCCCACTCTATCTCTCAGAAATACATCTATCTTCTTGAGAGATAGTTTTGTGAGTCACAAACATATATATTTAACGGAGTATTAGGAGTTTGCCTAGACTATGTATTAGCTTTCAAAAGGCCATCCTAACATGGCAGCTTGATAATATACGAGTCTTATCCATGTCATCTGTTTAATAGACTCTCTATTCTAGGTATCTCATGGTTGACCATCCGTTTAGAATTACTTGTCCGTATTGGTTTGCAAATTCCCAAAATTGAGTTCAACAACTCAAACCAACTCATATTAGTTTGATCTTATGGGTAGTGACATTAGGTCATAATCCATCTTTAATAAATCAAATTTATTACTTAGATCTTTGCTACTACGATCGGATCGTAATGCTTTCGTCTTTTCTTCAATTGGTTCTCTACACCATTTAGAAATTTCTCAAATTTCTCAAATGCTTCACTTTATATTTGATTAAGTAAATATATACCCATATCTACTTAAATCATCGGTAAAAGTGATGAAGTAGTCATAAATCCCCTTGCAGTGATTCATATTTAGAACACATATATCGGCATGTATTAGTCCCAACAAATCATTGATCCTGTTCCTTTACCACTAAAAGAAGTACAAATCATATTGCAAAGGAGACAAGATTCGCACATTCCATATGATTGAAATCATATGGTTTATTAAATCTAGTCGACACTAGCCTTTAATGCGTTTCTCTTTTACGTAACCAAATTGAAAAATCAAATGTACAAATCATTTGGATTACTAGTTATGAGTCTTTTGGTGCGTATTATGTAGATATCTTTGCTTGAGTTGGAAGTGTCTAAAACATGAATATCATTAAGATAAGTGACATGACTCACATCCATGTCTATTTTCAATAAAATATAACAATTGTCTTTGATGACAAAATATAAATCCTTTCATGTCTCACATAGAAATGGAAATAATATTTTAGACTAAGTGGGTACATAATAACAATTATATAAATTATAACTCAAAGCTATTAGCAAAAACAAGTACATAAATTTCTCTTGAAGTGGCGGCTACCCGAGCTCCATTTCATTGTCGGCGATCCACATCACCCTTGTTTAGCTTTTCCACATTTCCAAGTCCCACTTGGCGTAATAAGTCCAACTTTAATATCTTCCAAATACTTGGGGCAATTTCGCTTCCAATGGTCCATGACATTACAATAATGACATTCCTCATAGGATTTGGCACCCTTCTTGGTCTTGGTCTTGGTAGTCCCACTATCCATTTTCAATTCATAATCAGGTTTGGGCTTTTCGCCCATTTTTGCCTTCCCTTTATAAATACCAATACTCCTTTCATTTGCAAGGACACTCTTGCTAGAACTCCCACTGAATTTAACATTTTTTCATTGTTTCTTCAAACAAGGATGCCTTGGGTTTTGTAAGTTTTTCTTCACAAGATTTTCTTTCCAAGGTGGTGGGCAATAATATTGGAGTGGGTGAAGTTGAGCTGGTAAAGAAGCAAAAATTTCCATCCTGACCAATGCCAACGCGTAATTCTCTAATCGTATCATTGTCATACTCGGAGCACTTTTCGGCGAATGATTGGAGCCATGTTTCAACGGTGATTGGTGTAGGAGTATTAGATGAATTTGGAGTTGCCATTGCAATTGTAAAAATGATTTTGACTACAAAATAGAAAGTTTGAAGGAATTAATTAACATCTATCGTTTTAATAATACTCGTAAATTTAACTACAAGTATTGCATTTATATGGTGACCTCCACCCAACTATATAAATGATTCCGAGATCCAAATTCATATTAATACGGGTACGATAAGCCGAGTCATCCCTTATAATATAACTCGGTGGATTAACCCCTTTATTGATTCTACTTCTAGAATTCTCGGTCGATAAAAATTAGGGTTATTTCATAGGAATAATCTAACCTATGCCCCTCCTTCTCATATTAATCCATACTATGTTTTAACTCAGAAAAATCCGAACTATTGCACCATTTATCTTGCGTTGAACTCGTCCCAAATATGACCTGATACCGTGGGTGAGCTTCAGGTAATTAGAGTGTGGCCCCCTTTTTTTCCTATTTTATTTCTGAATCTATAACCTTCTTACATTTCTCTTCTTCCTCCATCATTCATTCATTCCCCTTTATCGCCACTCTCTCCTCACAAACCACCATCATAACACTTATGAGATATGCCGTGTCAGTCCGATCGCCGACCTATTACCCTACATCGATCTCGAAATTCCATAAAATAAACCCCAAAACTCCTAAACTTAAAAATTGGGTTTGTTTTGAATTTAACTAATTTGGCTGGATTAGACGAAGGGTGAGGTGGCGGAAGGAGTGGTGAGGTGGCGGAAGGAGTGGTGAGGAGCGGATCGGGAGATTCGCGGAGCGGAGGAGGAGGAAGATAGGGAAAGACGATGATTGGGGTGGAGTGGACTTCGCCGGCGGCGAAATAACTTAGAGCGGCGCGACGTGTTTCCGAGACATGGAGTAGATGGTGTATTGGTGTGTGCGGCTTTCATGAGGGTTTTACTACTATCTTTACAACGAATCTTTGCTTGTTTGTCCTCGATCTTCGATCTAACAACCATCTTCTCTAACTTACCTAAAGTAATTAGAAATTAAATAGGTAGCGTGTTTGCAGAATGGCAAGTGATATATTGGTTGGAAATTGATGGATAGAGAAGAGAGGAGAAGAATCTCGGGTGGATTTAATGAATTTTTATTTTTGTAAAAAAAAAAAATTGACCTGATCAATGGGTAGCCAGTTACTCAGTGTATTATGAGAATAATGTGTGCATAAATCAGATTATTCTCAGTTAAAGCATGGTGTGGATTAATATAAGAAGGGGAGACATAGGTTGGATTATTGTCATGAAATAACCCTAAAAATTACTCTAATTCTTATCTTTAACCCGGAACACATGCGACTACGGTCACGAATACTTCCGTTGAGCTCAATCCAAATTTCGATTAATAACATTTTATTACCCCACTTGGCCAATGTAACAAGGTTTGTATTACGGTAAAGCAGGCTCAAGTCCCTTATGAAATTGGTACTTCATGGGTTTCTACTATTTGGTAAGGCTATTCCTCAATTATTATATGTGAGAGGTCTTGTCAATTTATTATCTATCACGTTTTAAGTGAACTAAAGCGGTGAACTACGATAATTATAATTGACACGGTCGATGATTCGATATGATATGGATGTTGTTGTTATGGCGATTTGGCAATGCATGTAACATATTAAAAGAAATGCAAAGCAATAAATAAAATTCCTAGTATGGCCTTCCTAAAATAGAAAATCAAATAATCTATTACATATTCGGAAACCAACTCCTTTGGTCCCTTGAATCTTCAAGTGGCACGCCTCCCAAGACACCGTCTTCGTCGGATCACCTTTCCGAATGGCACCGTCTTTGAAGATGCTCCATAATTACAAATAATAATAAAAATACAAAGTTTTTCCTATTATACATTTTTAAAATGGAAAAACTAATAAAATAAAAATAAAAGTGATACGAGATCACATTAAATTACAACCGAATCAATATTCCCTTTCATTACGGGTAATATTGATTAAACTAAGGCCATACTAAGATAAAATTACATAATTCAAAATTATATAAATAAAAGACATTCAACAATAGAAATATGCAGAATTATAATATGTACCTATCATGCCAAATGATGTACCAAATCGCCCTATTTAACTTATGTCGTACATAGAACCCGATTTTATGGAAATGCGTGATAATAACCTTTTAAAATCACTAATTAAGACTTAAATCACATCTAAGCTCAAGTTAATTATCCTAACACTTTTTAGAACTCAAAAATTAGTCATCACTCAATTTTTGACAATAATTCAACTTGATTTAATTTTATGCTCATTTTTGACCTTAAAATCATAATATTTATGAAATAAATCCAAATTAATTTATAAAAATTTCAAAATTTGAATTTTAAATTTTTGAACATTCTAGAATAATTCCGTGACACTCATAATATAAAAAATCATGGTTAAAATTTCCGAATTTAATTTTGAGAAAATATAGTTGCATTTTATCGGTTTTATCTCATAAAATATATAAAGTATCCAAAAATTACTCCAATAATTTTTACAACCTTAGATATGATTATTGGGATATTAATGCAACTTAAAATAATTTTCTCAAGCCATGCAATATGTTTTAGCTAATTTTGCTAAAATAATCACTATTTATGCCATATTTACTCTAAAAATCCATAAATCATGCTAAAAGAGATCTTTTAATCTCAAAATTTACATACACTCTGTAAATTATTCATGTGACATCATATTAAAAAATCATGACTTAATTCGAAATTTAACTATTTTTAACCATTTTACCTCTTTTAATCCATTTTTATCTCATAAAAATCATAAATCATGCAATATTAATCCAATTAATACGAGGTTTTACACACAACTTGTAAAATATATATGTGAGGTCATATACAATTTCCAAGATCAGAAACTTAGTTTAACTATTTTTAGCATTTTAATTCCCATTTTAGTCATAAAAATGTAATAAAATGACCAAAAATCATTAAAATGAGCAATAAATTTCCATAAATCATAAAAATGACCTAAAAATATTTTAGGACCAGAATATATAACATGCATGGTGATTTCGTGGCTTATACTTATAAATCACAAATTTTTAGTTTTATATGTTAACCTTTTAACTCGGAAAAACAATAACCGATTATGCATGCAACATCCTTATGCTCTGATACCACTTGTTAGGTTTATATACCTATTATTAGACTCTTATAATAGTGAACAAATTAACATTTTAATTTCTAGTTCTTTAGATCTAGTGCATGCATAACAAAACAAGAGATTTATAAGAAAACAATGTCCCTTACATTGTAAATTTCGGTTTATGGGCACAAGTAAGGTCTCCTACCTTCACTTGTTCTTGATCTATGATGAGTAATAGGATGATCCTCCAAATACTTCAAGTATAGAAGTCACTCCTCTTGATTGCACCCAAGATTATCCCTTATCCCCACTAAATAATATTTGCTAGATATTTATTTAGTAGTTTACCTTAAAATTGATTACTAATACTCATATATTACACTAATAATATTAGTAATATTTTATGAACAATTTGAATCAAAAATCCTCATGTTTTGATAGAAAGAAAAAGATGAATAATGGAGGTTTTGCATGTGATAAAGATGTAAGCATCTTTTAGAGAATAAGTGAAGAAAAGTATGAACAACAAAAAATGTTCTCACACTTCCTCAAATGGTCCGTATAAAATGCTCTTATTAGAGCCATTTTGGTCCTTTCAAAATCACATGCTATATTGTGTAGGTAGTAGGCTTTAGCTAGATTAAAGTTGTGTCATAAGATGTTGGAGTATCTTTCCAACAACTAAATGACAAAGCTATAAAACTCAAGCATGCCTCTTATATGGATGGTACACTTGTGCTATTATGGTCCATTTTTGTCTTATAATATTTGTCCCACAAATGCTTATAAGTCTTATGTTTAATTATCTTACATAACTAAATATTAATTTAATCATACAACAATTATATGACAAATTAATAAACATATATATTCACTCAACTTATTGAGTAATATTTTACCATTATATCAACATATAATGGGTCCCATAACTGCTAGTTAGTTAAATTTACAACCTCTTGTAAATGCAAATAACTAATTACCTCTACCTCGAAATATTTATAAAACCTCAACATAATTTAGTGAATTAACATATTAATCCACTAAATAGGATCTTATTTAATCACATTACAATAAGATACATATTTCCTCTCATAAATATAAATTGTTCATTTTTAAGGAATTAATCAACTTGTATCGACATACAATTAATTAACTTTACAGATAAGGGCATCATCCTTTAGGTGTGACCTTAAGGGATCAACTGACCACCACCGTCCCACGACAGTAACGTCAAACTCTAGAAAGCCAATCGTTACCGATTAATGTTGATCAGTTGACTATATAATTGAATCATCCTTTGCGTATTCTTTATATGAGATTTAATAATGATATTTAAATCATGTGATCGCACTATTGTTGATGACACATTTCCCAACAATAAGATGAAGGACAAATGATCTTGAGGCCAACTAAAATCCGAAGAAACTCCCTTGATCTTTTTTTTTGTTGACAGGTGGACAGAGAAATAAAATTACATACTAATGGCTCGCTTAGCTAGTCTATGAGCCACTTTATTACAACTTCTAGGAACATAACAAAATGAAAGACAGTGAAAATAACTACCTATACTTAAAATGTCTCTGATAATGACTTTAGTATCTATGCTAACCGGAATGAAGTTCAAGATTTGAGCGACGACTTGGAGACAATCCGAGTAGATACACACATGCAGAAGGTTACTTCTATTAACCCATCGAAGAGCTTCCAGAATGGATAAAGCTTCAGCTTGAGAAGCAGATTGCGCGTAGCGATTTGGTCTCACATTACTGTAAATGACAGCTCCAATATCATTACTATTTCTTAACCGCCAAACCCAAACCAGCAGCAAGGTCCGTTCGCCAAGCAGCATCCGTAAAAATAAGAGAATGTACCTCACATAAAAATAGGACTAATAAGAGGAAAAACATTTCCATAATGTAGAACATGCAAATTAACTTCACCATCATCCGAAATAAGAGTATTATTCGGCTTTTCTCTAATATCAGTCCTCTGTTTTTCAGCAACAATACTCAAGCTCAGTTCATGCTCATGTAAGAGAATCGAGCCAATATGAGACAAAGGCCCATGACCAAAAACTTGCCCATTACGAGTAACCCAAATGATCCAAAAAGAGAACATAAATGAAATAACCTTGTCAATACTATTCTCCCTCTTCAGTAATAGACTAAGCCAATTGATAATCCAATCTTGAATACTAATACTAGAGCCACTATTAGCATTAATACCAAGGGTATTCACGCTCCACAAACGTGACGAGTACTCGCAATCACGGAAAAGGTGTTCAAAGGATTCCACACATTGATTATAGCATAGCCGACAAACCAAGCAGTCACCAATACCTCTCTTTTCAAATTCACGCCCAACGGGTAAAATCTGGGTAAGAATTTTCCAAAGCATAATAATCCATTTTTATGGACCAGGAAGATGCCACAAGCATTTTTTAATAAAAGTCCTTCTTCCCGATGATATTTGAGTCAAATCTTTAGCAGTAGCTATCAAATTCCAATGTTCCTGCCAAGCATCAGAATATCCTTTCTTAACATAATACTCACCATTCTTCGACAAACTCCAATAAGAAGAATCCTCCTTTACTTTGTTACTAAACAGAATAGCCAGTATTTTAGCAGTAGAAGAATCCTCAAAGAAATTCATTACCATGTCAACATTCCAACTATTGTTGATAAGAATATCCTTAACTCTTAAATTTCGAAGGGAGGGCTCAACATGGAGAAGATCATAATGTTTCGGAATAGGCATCAAACCATCCACCCAAGGATTAGTCCAAACATTCAAATTTGACTCAGAACAAACAATCTAGGCAATATGCTTAACAAAAATCTCAGCACCCCAAACTATTCCTTTACAAATTCAAGAGACATTACTCCTATCAACCGCAACACGATTAGTACAATTAACCCAATCAAGACTTAGCTGAACTCCAATAGTACGACTTAGAAAAGAAGATGGGTTACGAATATTCCAACCAACCTTAACAAGGAGCGTTTGATTAAAACATCGAGTATTTCTAATTCTCAAACCTCCAAGACCTTTTGGTTGACTCAAGAATAATTTACTACCCCCAGCTAATGCCCGTAGGCGTCTTTGACCATCTTCACAAAAATTGTGACAATAAAGAATCAATCTTATTTGTCACACTTACCGACATTTTAAACATCGATAGGAAGTAAGTAGAAAGACAAGATAGGATAGAAGAAATCTAAGATAGAAGACCAACCGACAAAAGTAAGAGTCCATTCCAAGAAAATGTTCCCTTTTCAACATTCTCAATGAGGAAATTAAAAATATCCCGTTTAGACTTACCATGACTAGAAATACCAATATCAGTCGGAAGTCCTAGATATTTTCCCATTTCAGCCGTAGGAGAGATCCGAAAAGTTTTAAAACAAGTTTGAGCAAATGACAAAGACGACCTGGGGCTAATAAAAATAACAGATTTTGCCTCATTAATTCGCTGACCTGAGGCCTTACAAAAACCGGAAATAGTAGCAGCCAAGGTCGAGCACGAAGAAGAAGGCTTCCCTTTTAGAAAAAATATAGAATCATCCGCAAAAAAGAGATGTGAAATAGCTTGACGTCTTCTGCAAATATGGATACCCTTAATAGTTTCAAGTCTTTATCCCCTTTTAATATTTTGAGACAGAACCTCAGAACAAAGAACACAAATAAATGGTAAGAGAGGATCCCATTATCTTAGACCACACCGTGGGCCTATCTTTTGAGAAGGTATACCGTTGATCAAAATCTCATAAGAAACAGTAAAAATACTATAACACCCCCTTCTTACCCGGTCAAGGTAATCGAAAGATGTTACCCTCTCGGTTTCCCGAGGCAGTGAAATCAGAATTACAACTAAGAAACTCTTTGTATAAATAACATGTTTAGTGGATTACATAAGAACAAACGATTAACAAATGTAAACTAAGCCATGTACAACTCAACTACTATCTATGTCGTCCAACTATGCAACTCGACTCCAAGTCCAAAGCACGACTCGTACCCCGAACACGTGAACAAGCAAAACCTGTACTCAAACTGCTCCCCACATGATCGAAAATATCATATGGATCAACACATGCCACCCCGAAAATAGGTGACAATTACACACAATCCAAACACGCTAGTTTCGATAATAAAATATGAAACACGACACAATATGTAAATATGCAACATGTTAAAAGATATGGGCAAGACTCTATTATACGAACATCATACCGGTACCAGGACACACCTTGACGTGCCCACAATCCGGTGATGGCACCGCAACACCGCCCACCAAGCAGCCGGATCGCAGTTCGTAATAAGGTACTCGGGACACACCCGTGGTACTGGGTCCGGAAGCCAACCGAATCCCCTACCAGATGTCGTGCCTCAATCACAAACATCCCTCCATACTCAAATCATCAATGTGCACATCCTTCTTGAAGTGGGAAGCTTCAAGAGGCAGCCCAAGCGTAAGACGGTCTCCCAACTCCCTTACGTCTCCTCAAGAACCAAATATGACCACCAAACTCCGACATACACAATTATCACCACAATATAGTATGCAACTCAATATGCCAAACACGATTCATTATGAAATACGCTTTCCGAATATGCTATGAACATCAAATCCTCCATTACCCCGACTCATAGAAGTTGCCATAACTCAATATCATGTTACAATGCGTTTTCGACAACATATAAGACTCACCAAGATCCTCAAATACCATCATGTGATGCAGTACGAATCATATTATGCAAATGATGTAAAAGACACTCAAATAAGTATACACATTATCAAAACCGAGTAGGATTAACCTACCTTTTAGCAATCTTCAAAAGTTACCTGAATCCAACCCGATTCCGTCTCATGAAACCGTCTCATCCTATACAAGTCATGTAATAACTATCACAAAGAATCCTACACTATTATCCAATAAAAAATCCCTTATTATTACCACTTAATTATTCATATTACACATACTAATTAATAATTAATTAACCCCATAAAAACCCCCAAAAGTTAGGGTTCATACTAATTGAAAAAGGATAGATCTCAACTTACACAGTGAAAAGAAGGAAGAATGGAGGTGAACAATCCACTAAATCAAGCTTGAATCCCATAAGAATGTGTTTAGTAAGGTTTTAGAGAGAAGGGAAATGATTTGAAGTGAGAAAGAGAAAGGATAAAATGAATTAGGATAAGATCCCGAAGTAAAACTTTATCGTGTGCTGAACAACTGCACTCGATCAAGTGCCAAGTCCGCTCGGCCGAGTGCCACTCACTCGGTCGATTACTCGTCGTACTGGGCCGACTGGGACCTACTCGGTCCACTGGAAGCTCTACTCGGTCTACTGCAGGTTCACTAGGTCTAGTCTCGGTCTTACTTGGTCTAGTGTACAGATATACTTTACTCCCGAGTCGTCTCTCATCAAGTCCGATGTCCTCTCACGCATTTCGAGGTTCTTGTACGGGTCCCATAATATCCGGGTATTACAATATTCTTCCCTTAAAATGCACTTCATCCACGAAGTTCGCCTCACTCTCTCCTTTCCAACACTCTCTCAAGTCTCTTTCCATCTCGTTACCGACTATCAAGCCTTTCTCTTTCCCCCAAACACACTTACTCCTGTCATGCCACGACCGTTCTCATCTTTCTCATTTGGACTCACTCTTGTAAGTTCTTACAGTGTACTCTGTTTTACACTCATACACTTATCAAGCTTATTTTTCTTTGAATCTCAATTATTACATTCACTCCCCCTAAAAGAGAACTTCGTCCCGAAGTTCACCGCTCAATATTGTTGATACTCTCATAAACCGCCTAATAGGATCCATAATTAGTAACTTTCCGGGTTAAACACACTCTCTTATACTAAACAAATCTCATGATCAACCTCATATGGTTATAGTACTGTTTATATAACTCTCCCACTATGGTTTTTCAAAGGTTAAAGTGCAAGGTCAAACTCAACGTTGTATTCTAATCCCATAAGCAATCCCGACTCGTGTTACTATTCTCGTACCATACTCATGACTATATATAAATATATGATGAGGCTTATATCCTCATAACCAAAATATATGCTTTATAAAATGATAACACCTCATGATTAACTACACCTTTTGAATATGGTATAATTACTATCCACATTTCCTATTCCCGTGTTCCTCATGTTATGCATATACCGCGCCAAGTATACCACATGATCAGACATATGTCTATGTCTATATCTACTTCATACAAGTATTCCCGTCTATAACCATTACAATACTCATTTATGCATTGAACAAATATCACGAAATTCATAAATGTCTCTCATCATAAAATCACGAAAATCATCACATGTCGCATAAGATTATCACATGTCTTTGCCGTCTATTTAGTCATGCCATGCTGCTATTGATTAATTTAATGCATTTTAAATGATAATACACCAAGAAATAATGTAAATGTGGATATTCATGCAAGTCTTACTAGGCTCACTCAACTACTAAGAGACCGTTATGGTCACTAAGCAAGGGTATTCACTCGATACATGGTCGAAAACATGAAAACGGGGCATAAACAGCTCACTCGGTCGAGTGGAAGGGCCACTTAGCCGAGTAAGGAATCACTCGGTCGAGTGGAAGGGCCACTTAGCCGAGTAAGGAATCACTCGGTCGAGTGATGGTAGCACTCAGTCGAGTGGTACTAGGTAGCAACTTTTCTTAAAAGGAATGACCTTGAAACTTACCTACTTCATCATACAAATGCAAATAAGTTTCAATGGTGACAACCACACCATTGTATATCTCAAATGTAAACCAAATTTGGCCTTATGACCGAGATTACACATCATAGAAATAATTTTTTCAAGTCTCAACCGAGTCAAATGTCAAGCTAATTCCGACTCAAAACAACAAAATTAATGGGAGGACTTTCTCCTCTTACCAAGTCTCTTTACCCACCGCACTGGGCTCCTTCATTGTTCACCGATGACGATTTTCTCTGGGTGATATGCTCCTCACTCTCTACCTCTCCCGAAGTCTCCTCATTATCATCATCGTTCACCACATCATCAAAGCCACCACCATCATGCTCCATATCTCCCGCCTCCGGTCGGGACATGCCTTTCCCGCTTCCACCACTTTGATAGGCACTACCAAAGAAGTTCCTGGTGGTATAATGAGGTCCCGCCCAAGGACCAAGCAAGTGCCCATCATCGAAGGAAATCCTAGTACCCCAATCGGATGGTTGGATAGCATAGGCCTTGAAGACACCCGATGTGTTCCTCTCCCCAGACCAATTGCTAGGGCGATGTGCGCCATGCGGGTCAGACACTTGGCTATGAGACATCTCGTGCATGTCCAACGACACTAGATATGTGTTCACACATTGAATGAGGTCTGACATGTGATAGTTGTGGTCATAGGTCGGCGAGGATTGGGTATATCCTCTGGCATGTGATGGTATATGCATAGAATGCTTAGGAGGTACACGAGTTGGTGAAGGCATGGGCACGAAGGAGGATGACCGACCATGCATGGAATGTCTAGGGGGTTCTCGAGGTGGTGAGGGGGTGATCCTTTCCATAGTCTCTTCACGAATGCCATAAGTGAGCTCACTAGGAATGGTGTAATGTTGGGGAGGAATACGAGACGAACTCACATACGGCAACTATCCGGTCGGGGGTAAACTCCCTTGTACGGGGAGTTTCACATACCAATCCGCATCTACCTTCCACCCATAGACACCCGTCTCATTCGTGTCCACTAGCCAATTAAGGTACTTCAAGTAGTCAATGTCAAAGTATGACACCTCAATGGTAACACCCCCATTAATTTAAGAGCCTTAACTAGGCCTTCCTAGATAAAAGGAGCTATTACCATCTCAGATTGCCCGAGGTAGTGAATAACAAAATAAAACAAACCACAGTATTTTAAATAAAATAAATGTTTAACGGCCTTATTACAATTTATTTAATCAAATAACTGAATAGAAATATTAAATACAATCTTGCAACGGAAATAAAATAAGTGAAGTATCTAAATAAACTGTCTAAGTGATCTAGACTACTAAACTGTCCATCGTCATCCATCTTCACGTCCCAATCTTCCAGTCGGCTAATCTTTAATACCTGTCAGTCAATCTGCTCCCCAATAATAGGTTCATCACAGGTGTTTACAGAATACACTGTTGATGTGAACATTATTTGCGCACATTTAGTCCCCTAATTGAACCTATTTTGCATACTTTTATAACATTTCATGACCATTTTATCCGTCAAATGCTTTCTATTTTGCTTTCCTAGTGCATTTTACATGTTTTGTAGGAAAGAAGATAATAAGGCGGAAATTCCCGTCTTTCACGCATATTTGGAAGCTTATTGACGATATTTGATGGACTAAGTATGAAGAGGAGGCAAGAATGATGACCAAGGAAGAAGAAATAAAGAGTATATAGAGGCATCTTAGGCTTAGAAGCAAAAAGAAAGGGAATAGCAGCTCAACCCGCGCGGGTCAAGGCTATCTGGAGCAGGATAATGATGAACCCGCTCGGGTCAATTTAAACCCGCTCGGGTTGAGGCCCAGGACGCCCATATTTCACTCGGGACGGGCGTATTCCTGGACAGGAAACTTTTCCTTGCTACGTGAACTACAATCCGCCCGTCTTCACCCTTGGACGCACGGATTCCAAGACAGCGAGATTTCGTTCCTTCAAGCTTCAAAGAAAGAAGCCCTTCCTTCGAAAAATACCGGCGTCTCCCTGCTCAAATCTCAAAAGTGTAATTACTATTTTACCCTTGCTTAACCTAATGATGCTCTACTATATATACCCCATTTGTAATAATCAAACCATCAAGTTTTCATTAGAGAATCAAGTTTTCATTAGGTTAAATCAATCCTTCCTTAGATTAGATTAGTAGTAGATTAGAATAGATTATCATTTAATCTTTCCACAAATTATACATTAATCTTTCCTTTAATCATTGTTCAAGTTTATTATTGAGTAATTCAAGTTTATTATTGGGTAATTAGAAGATTATTGAGTTTATTGGGAGATTGACAACCTTCCATCAATCATCAAGTTCTTCTATTATTGTTTGCATTATTATTTTGGAATCTCCATAGGTATAATTCTCTTAATCCTTGTTTTAATTATTGTTAATCTTTCTTACTTGTTCATCATGTTTGGCTTTGTTAGTATGATCGACAACCTTATTAACATGTTAAACTTGATCATGAGTGAGTAGTTACTTAGCTAGGATTAATGGGTAATTAGGGGAAACCAACATGGGGAATGATTCATGCTTAAATTAATATGCTTTCATGGTTTATTTGCTTGCTTGTTTTGATCTCAACTCATGCACATGTTATGTTTGATGAAATGCGAGCCTATGAATCCTTGCATTTTTTACCCATCACTTATCTTTTCAATGAGACTTGTAAGACATAAACCAACTCGAGTCTCGTGGTCATGTTGTTGAGTAGGGAAGACTAAGTCGACTTGTAGGTGTTGTACAATCTAATCGATTCGGCTCCGGGACCCAAACTTTCCTAGGATTATAAGATATAACCCAACTCAATCCATCACAACAATAATTGCTTGCTTATAATTTGAGAACATGTTTGTATGATCAATTCCCATGAATCCCCTATGACCCCATGATATCCTAGCATTTTTAATCAATTGTTTACATCTTTCCTTTTGTTGCTTGTTTATTGCATCTATTAGATTAGAATCATCAACCCATTATAATTGTGACAACCCCAAGCACAACCATAATTAGATTGAATAATTTGAGTAACCACCGTCCCATGGATCGACCTCGACTTACCACTAACTAGTTGTATGTTGAGTATTATAAATGTGTTTGATTGGATGTGACCCGACGACATCACTCCACATCAAAATGGCGCCGTTGCCGGGGACGGTGTTGTTTATTTGAATTGTTCTTTTGTCTAGTTTTAGTTGTGATTCTTTTTCTTGAGTTTTATTGTACTTGTTCTATTTCACATGCTCAACATGTCAACATTCACTTTTTGGCAATATGAAAATGAATCATTTGATAAATATATTGCAAGATTTGAAGATTATATGACTCATGCTTGGCATCATGGTTTTACTCTTTCAAATTATGAAGCATGTTCTGTTGTTTATAATGGCATGAACCTTGAAACCCGCAACTTGGCATTTCACTTGAGTGGTGGTAGGATTTGTGAGATGAGTTGTGAGGAATTTTGGGAATTTGTTGAGTTCATGACCATTCATTGTCTTAAGCAAATTATACATGACATCTTTGAGAGTGCCAAGGAAGGTATAAAAGCGATAAAAACCACATTTCAAAAATTCATTGAGGAAAACTATGATGAAAATGAGATTTGTGAGGATGAGACACCTTCCTATAACCTTGAGTCTACCCACTATGTCCACAAATTTGCCCCTCCTTGGGAAGATGGAGTGATAGAAGAAGAGAGTGATGATGAGGATGAGTACATTCTTGATTGTGAAACTAATGCTTGGATACCGTCATCCTACTCTTCTTGTGTTTCAATGAAATCAACCTTCATGGAATTTGATGTTAATAGGCAAAGTGAGAATGATATGGATGTGAGCTTGAGTGAAAACTCACCCTTTGAGGATGACATATTTGAAGGAGACAATTGTGTTGAACTTGGTGAGCCTTGTTACAACAACCCCTTTGATAATGGACCTTGTTGGGATGAGGAATATGATGAGGACATTTGGGAACCCCAAATAGACACCCTTAAAATCACCTTGGATGATAATGAGAGTACTTGCATTGAATGTGGTGATTTTGACTATTTGGAGGATGAGTTGAGTGAATTGCCAACCAACTACCCATTTCGTGTTCCTTCCATCCATCATTTTTCTTATGATTTTTGTCATAATATTCTTGACATGATTGTTCGGTCTTTTACTTGGGCATTTTTCAATTGCATAATCTTGTGTTGCTATGCATGCCTATTCATGTCCCACTCCCAAGAATTTGACCGACTTTTACGTGCTTTGAGTGCTAGTGATGATTTTCCATGAAATTGTTAATTGATAATCTTTGGTTTGATGGTAGTCTAATTAGAAGAGCATGTTCTTCTTATCAATTATTAGAGTAGTTAATATCAATCAAATCTCTCTTTAGTATTGTAATCAACAATTAATCAAGTTTTAATACAAGTTTTATTTCATACCGTCATCCTACTCTTCTTGTGTTTCAATGAAATCAACCTCCATGGAATTTGATGTTAATGGGCAAAGTGAGAATGATATGGATGTGAGCTTGAGTGAAAACTCACCCTTTGAGGATGACATATTTGAGGGAGACAATTGTGTTGAACTTGGTGAGCCTTGTTACAACAACCCCTTTGATAATGGACCTTGTTGGGATGAGGAATATGATGAGGACATTTGGGAACCCCAAATAGACACCCTTAAAATCACCTTGGATGATAATGAGAGTACTTGCATTGAATGTGGTGATTTTGACTATTTGGAGGATGAGTTGAGTGAATTGCCAACCAACTACCCATTTCGTGTTCCTTCCATCCATCATTTTTCTTATGATTTTTGTCATAATATTCTTGACATGCTTGTTCGGTCTTTTACTTGGGCATTTTTCAATTGCATAATCTTGTGTTGCTATGCATGCCTATTCATGTCCCACTCCCAAGAATTTGACCGACTTCTACGTGCTTTGAGTGCTAGTGATGATTTTCCATGAAATTGTTAATTGATAATCTTTGGTTTGATGGAGTCCCTTAAAAACCATTAATTTGTATATATGCATTTAGTGTAGTTTTGCATTCATTTAATAAATTGCATGAGAGATGAAAGGGAGGGATCTCATATTTTAATTGAGTTTTTGAAGGAAATTCATAAAAATGAGAAGATGAAAAATGTAAAGAAATGAAGAAAATGGAAAATTTGGGCTTATGAGTAAGTGTGTTATCAAGGGAAAGGTGTTGGGCCAAAATCTCAAAAAAGACGCCCATCCCGAGATAAATCCGGGCGGGTTGAAGGCCAAGAAAAGAAGAAAAATTCCCTGCCCAAGAATCCGAGCGGATTTTAAAAAAGACGCCCGTCTTTGCTGCCAACCCGAGCGGGTTGATATTATCTGGAGCGGGTTCCCAGCCAACCCGAGCGGGTCAGTTCTGTCCCGAGCGGGTCCACCCCCTGAATGCTGAAATTTCACGAATCACGAATGAATAATCTTTCCCACCCGTGTTCAGCCTTTGACCCGTGAATGCTTTGATTTTCAGCTATAAAATTCACTCTACACTCAAAGCTTACCTACCATCTTCATCTTCTACCTTCAAACTCAACCTCAACTCACCCAAATAACCACAAAATCCAACCAAATCACCATCTAATTACTCTAAAAATCATTCTAAACCATTTCTACACAATAAAAACCAACTTTCCAACCTTCTATTTGCTCAAAATCACCCATTTTCATCATTTCAAAATTGGAGCTCCAAAATCCGTGAGCAACAATTGATTTTCGGGTTTGATTTTTGCCTTCTAGCTTCACTACATTGCTTTTAGTGTTCTAGTAAGGCATTTTCAAGGTTGTTTGGCTCTTATTTGTGAAGATTTGTGGCATTCTTGGGTAGTGATACTTGGTGGATTTCAAGACTACAACAATGAATTTTTGGGGCAAGAGTAAGGCTACTACTTCTAAGGGATCAAAAAGAAGGAAAGGAAGCAATTCTAATGCTCCACCGGAGTACCAAATGCAAGAAGAGGAGTTAGTTCCGGAGATTGAGCAACTTGATGATTTCCCGGAGGTAGTATTCATCAAAAATGAGCATAGGAGGCGATTTTTGAAACTACTTGGTAAGGAGTTCGAACCCACTCGTTTCATTTGTCGTCAACCTTTGGATAAACTTGGTATTGAAGGACGAACCGAGTCCTTATTTAGAGAAATGGGTCTTGAGACTTTATTTAATATGCATGAGGAAACATATCTTAGCCTTACCTTGGAATTCTTGTCTAGTCTCAAAGTATTTGAAGGAGAGACATATGGGGTGTCTTTGGAATTTAGGTTGTGTAATGAGACCCATCAAATGCATTTGGGTACCTTTGGTGAAATCTTTGGGCTTGCGATACCCGAGACCGACCTTGAAAAGCCCGTGGGGTTCACGGAGTCACATTTGTGGAGAACAATCACCGGGTTGGAATTAGAGGGTTTTAAGAGGTGTCATGCCTTTTGCATTCATCACCCGGTTATTAGGATGTGGCATTAATTTATAGTGGGGACTATTCAATTATTCATGGTAGAAGTGACACGGGATGTGTGAGTCAACTTGACATGACTTTTCTTGAGTCATATTTGAATGTCCAAGGTTTGCCAAAGTACAACTTTAATCCCGCTCTTGAATTACTTGTCCGATTTCGAAATCTATCAAAGGGTGCGACAAAATCAAAGGGAATTGTGATGGGCGGTCTTGTGACTAGGATGGTCGATGCTTTATGTCCGGGGTTTAATGATGATAGGAGGTATGAAGCTCTACCCGGAGATACTTTACTTAATGAGAGGGTCATCTTTAGGCATCACAAATGGTGCAAATATAATGATTTGGGAGGTATTGATTGGTACACCAAGGGAAGCACTACATTCACCCTTCCTTATTGGGACCTTCCTCCTATCACACCTAGGTCGAGTTACCTTGCACCCATGCCGAGCTACCTCCTCCCCATTGAGAGGATTAGGGTTCCACCACCTAGGAGACGTGAGGAGGCACCTTCTACTCCTTCCCATGCACCACCACCGTCCCAAGGTCCAAGCCTTGGATTTCCACCATTCCTTCATGGTGTTCGGCCCTCATATGCGGAGATACCTCCATACCCCCATGTCTACCGACCCTTTTCACCTCCCCCTCCCCTCGCCCGAGTAGCCCGCCATCGGCCATGGATATATTGATGGGTATGATAAGCAACATGGATGTTAGGATGCACCGAGGGCAAGAAGACAACTATTTGGCCCTCTATCCTCAATATTATCATATGGCACAACAAGGGTTTATTGATCCCAATGGTCCTAGGCCTTCTTGGGTGCAACCGCACCTTGTGTTCCCAAACCAAGGCTTGAATGAAGATGACCAAAGAGGAGGAGAGGAAAAAGAAGAAGAAAGTGATGATAGCCTTAATGATAGAGGCTTTGATTGAGATCGTGATTGTGAGACCCTTCTTTCCCTATTTCTCATGTATAGTTTGCATTGTAATTTACCTCACATGATTAGATTAGTTTGCATTGTATTTATCTCATATGATTCATGTAGATAGTTGCATATAGACTAGAATTCATGCATAGTCACTAATGACCAATCCTATTCTTTTCTACACTAGAGATAGTGTTTAAATCGGTTTGGGGAGGTTTGATCATAAGTGACCATAGTTTAAAACATGCATCATATAGTATAGTTTAGATTGCATTCATTTGTGATATATGTCATATAGAATTGCATTTAGTTAGAGCATGCATTCATTCATACCATATCATTGCATTTGTACTTCAATTTCCATAAAATCAAAAATCCAAAAACATGTATTTCCTTTTTCATTCCTACTCCTACATGTACATTGAGGACAATGTCCAAAATAAAGTGGGGGATGGGAATTTATATTCCAAAAATGATAAAAATTGAAAAATTTCGAAAAATCACAAAAATATGTCTTTTAATTTCTTAAAAACAAAAACCATAAAAATTTGAAAAATTCAAAAATTCAAAAACCAAAAACATGTTCATTTCCTTTGTAATGTAGTCTTGTATATATTGTGTTTGTTCAGCCTTGTTCACATTGATCGACTACGCCACATCCGAGACATGAGGATATTGAAGACCGCATGGTATGATCTTTCCAATCTCCTTTTTCCTCTTTATGTTAATGACTATGTGACTTTATTTTGATTGATGCGGTACACCAATGTGAACTTAGGACTTGCATTTAGTTTATTTGTCATATTTTTTTTTTTTAGGTGGAATGTGAATATATATTAATATATAAAAGAGTGCATATACATTACAAGGCTTATAGGACAAAATAAGACCACCTACAACATAATATATCAATCATGATACATGGACCCACTTAGAAAATAAAATTTTGCTGAAAACGAGTGGGCCATTGTCGAGCTAAATAGCGTTGCTTGACAATTTGCTGAACTTCCTGCACAACTGATCTGGGAGTTTTTAACCAATGCTCAAGACGACATAAGTTCCTGCACTGCCATATATAGTAGAAAACAGCAGCCACTGCAGCAAACACAATGTGTTTTTTTAATAAAGATCTGCACCTCCACTGAATACACCAGTGAATGATATCCTGCCCAGGAAGAGAAACATGAAGCCAGTCCTTTAAAAGTTGCCAGCAAGAGACACTAAAAGGACATTGATAGAACAGGTGCATATGCGTCTCATCCTCAAGCTTACAAATTTCACAAATCCCATCATTGACAACTCCAAACGCCTGAAGCCTGTCTTTAGTAAGTAATCTCTGCCTAGCACACAACCAAACAATGAAGGAGTGCTTAGGTAGATTAAATCTGTTCCAAACCAAAGGATACCATTCAACCTTAGCCATTGATCCTTGAAGCCACTGATATCCAGCATTGATAGTATAAACACCATTAGCAGTAGCCCAATTATTATGCACATAACCAGCTTTCAGAATGTTCTTCACTTTACAAATCATCCTCCAAGTCCAACTAGTATTTTGGCTAGGCTCATAATGCTTCCAATCCTCACCCTTCATATAGATGTGATTCACCCACTTAATCCATAGATGATCACTTTTACAAGCTAACCACCAAGTATACTTTCCTATCATAGCCAAGTTCCACTTCCTACTATTGACCACCCCCAAACCTCCATGCTTCTTAGCAGTACAAACAGACTCCCATGATACAGCAGGAGTTCTGCCATACTTATCGAAGGACCACGAAAGTTCCTACATATAGTGGTGATCCTATCAATAACAGTAGCAGGAATAACAAAAATTCGTGACCAGTACACATGAAGTTGTGAAAGCACACTCTGCACCAACACCAATCTGCCAGTGTAGCTCAACTTCCTAGCCCCCCAGCCTCGAATCCTAGCAACCACCTTTTCCACCAACCTAGTGCAGTCCCCTATAGCCATACATTTGTATGAGATAGGAATCCCCAGGTATCTAAATGGAAACTGACCAGCTTTGAAACCAGAGATCCTCAAAACATAATCAATCTCAAACTTGACTAACACCATTAAAATAGATATTGGACTTATCACAATTCATTTCAAGACCAGAAACACTAGAAAAGGTTACAAAAGCCTTCAGTAACACTTTAGTAGATCCCCTATCCCCTCTACAGAACATGAGCAAATCATCTGCAAAATATAGATGACTGAGCTTCATAGTTCTACAAAGAGGATGAAAATTGAAGTCCAACTTATCAGTGACCACATCAAGGATCCTACTCAAATATTCCATACAAATGGTAAAAATCAAAGGAGACATAGGATCACCCTGTCTAATACCCCTTTTCCCCTGAAAGTAGCCAAAACTGGAACCATTAAGAGAAATTGTAAACCAAGGGGATGAAACACACACCATAATCCAAGTGACCATCTGAGGAGGAAATCTAAGAGCTATTAACATCTGCTCAATAAACTTCCACTCAATAGAATCATAAGCTTTCTTAAGATCAATTTTCATAATGCATCTAGGGGAACAGGTTTTCCTATTGTAAAGTCTGACTAAATCCTGACAAATAAGGATATTATCCACAATCTCCCTCCCTTTGATAAAAGCACTTTGGTTTGGACTTATAATCTCAGGGAGAACCTTAGCCAACCTATTGCAAATCACCTTAGAAATAGTCTTATAAATGACATTGCAACAGGCTATGGGCCTAAAATCAGCAACACTTATAGGTCTCTCTTTCTTGGGAATAAGAGTCAAGGTAGTGGAGTTAATTTGTTTCAGAAGCTTACCAGAATCAAAAAACTCCTTCACAGCTTTAACAATGTCAGAACCCACAATATTATAAGCATCCTTGAAAAATTGAGAAGAGTAACCATCAGGACCTGGCGCCTTGTTAGCAGGAATAGAAAACAAGGCCTCTTTAATTTCCTCATGAGATACAGGGCTAATCAACTCCCTAGATTGAGCCAAACTCACCACCTTCCCATGCCTAACAGTAGGATAATGCACATCCCCAACATGTTTACTAGACCCCAGAAGCTGGATATAATAATCTTGAAAAGCCTTTTCAATCCCATCAAAGGTAGTATGAGTAATACCCTGATAGTCCTGGATGCACAAGACCCTGTTATGAAGACGTCTAGCTTTAATAAGACTGTGAAAATATTGAGAATTGTCATCTCCATCACACAACCAATGAGCCTTAGCTTTCTGACTAAGGAAACTTTTCCAAGCCGCATCCAAGTCCCTCATGCGATTTACGGCTTCCTTAACAATGACCCACCAAGAAGAATATCAGTGGGAGATTGATGAAGCTGTTTTTGCAAATCAAATAACTGGAGCTGAGAAACCTTGGCAGCAGTTTCAACATTAGAATAACTATTCTTATTCAACTCTTTCAAGGGCTGTTTCAGAGCTTTGAGTTTGTTAGCAATCTGAAACATAGTAAATCCCTCAATCTGAGTCTCCCAGATATCTTTAACAATTGTCAGGAAGTTGGCATCCTTTCCCCACATATTGAAAAACTTAAAACTACCTTTCTTTTTAGCACAAGTTGGCCAGAGAGTAATTGTGCATGGGCAGTGATCATAGAGGCCCTCAGGGTGAAAAGTAATGTCAGCCTCAGAGAATTGAGCTAACCACTCATCATTGATTAGCACTCTATCAATCCTACTAAACACCATATCCCCAGCATCATGTTTATTATTCCAAGTGAAAAAGGCCCCCTGAGCAGGAGCATCCATTAACCCGCAAGTGGCCACACACTCCTGAAACCCCTTTAACTCAGCAACAGTAATTCCAGACCCTATCCTCTCATCCATGGCCAAAACATTATTAAAATCTCCCATGACCAGCCATGGTCCAGACACCACAGCAGCCATAAGATTAAGAGAATCCCAGAGAGGAGCTCTCTCAGCAACCCTATTGAAGCCATACACTACTGATAACCACCATTTAACACCAGTAGGTAAGAAAGTAACCCTAGAATGCATAACCTGAGCATGACTACTTACCAGCTCAACTTTATAATTCATAGGGTCCCAAACAAGCCAGATTCTGCCCCCTTCATGATCATCAATATTGTTAAGCATGAACCAGTTCATCCCTAAGCCAGAATGTACTTTATTGATAGCATGTCTTCTAACTCTAGTTTCAAGAATACCAAAAAGTCCTACATTATTCAGCTGCAAAAATCTTCTAACCTCAGATTGCTTATTCATACTATTAAATCCCCTCACATTCCAAAACCCAATGCTACCCATTTTCAATAGTTAACTCAGGACCTTCCTTTCCAGGTTCACAAACCTCTCTTATCTGAATAGAGCGTTCAACTACTTCCAGAAATGTCCTTCTATGACTACCAAACCCTATCCCCCCCTGCCTTGTCATCTGAGTGATGATACTAGCAGGTGAGAACACAGACTGGAAAGGCATAGGAGTTACAAACACCCCTGGTCCAGTGTTCCTTTCAACAGTTCTAGTCTTCTCCCTTGACTTACTAGCTACCACGAAAGTGATTCCCGGCCTTAGGGACTTCAGGAACAACCTTCTTAGGTACCCACATCTTGCGTTTCTGAGGTTGAACTTTCTGTTTCTTCCTACAATCACGTCCAAGATGCCCCATAGCCTTACACTCAGTGCAGATGGTAGGTTTCCACTCATAATGAACAATTTGTCTATGAGGGTTTCCCAATTCATCCTGAAACTCCACGACATCAGGTAACTCTTTCCCAACAGTGACCTCAACCATAATTCGAGCGTATCCCAAGAAAGTTTTTAATTGAGTATTGCTGTCACACCGTAGGGGAGTACCCACTAGGTTAGCTATCTTCTTAAGAGCATTTCCCCAGAATTTTAATGGAAGACCATAAAATCTGATCCAAATAGGAACCACATCAATAGCTTCCCTAATCAATTTAGAAGACGGAGTCCATTCCTTGATAACCACAGGTTTGTTATCAAAGAACACCGGACCCGCCTGCAGAACCCTAATCTTAATTTCTTCAGTTTTAAACCTAACCATAAAGATGCCATTAGAATGGAAAGCAACGTTTTCAGCCTCAGGCCAAACACGCTTAACAAAGCCATCTAACACCTTCCATGGCGGGTTTGCACCCAACACATAGCAATAGACCGCCGTTGACCAATAATCCAATTCACTCTTAACATCGGATTCAGTAAGTTTCAGGCTACTTACCCTAGATGTTGATGAAGAATCAGGCCTTGGCGACTTATCCTTGCGCGAAACTTCCTCCCAATCCTCCTCAGAATCCTCCTCCAAAATAGACTCCATGACCTCATTCAGATTGTAAGGACGGATAAGAGAGGACGGTTCCTGAGTTTGTACCGCATCGTCATCAATATCCTGATCATTCTGAGAAATCACACGATATCGAGACCCAGAACTATTATTACTTGATGTATTATTACTATTATTTTTTTGATTTTTAGTGTTTTTGGTATTATTATTTGCTATTACTCTAATTAATCTACTAGATTTAGGGAAATTTTTCCTTTGTCTAGCCATTGCTAATAAGAAAAGAAGAACCCTAAATCACATTCTCTCTCTAACATTCTCTCTCTAACGTTACTCGGTATTCATTTCAAATATTTTCTTATTTGTCATATTAGTTGGTAGAATCACTTGCATTAGGATGTATATATTAGTTGCATCATGGCATTTAGTTGCATTTAGATGAAATATTTTGAAAAATGCCTAATTGGGAACTTTGACAAGAGCAACTAAGCCATTACAAATACTTTTTCAACTTAAGACTTTGCCTACTAGAATGGTTGTAAAACACCCTAGATTGTGTCATACTAGTGTCTTTTGACCCATGACCCAAAGCCTAGTCAAGGGTTTGCATGTGAGTCATCTATTCCAACCCCGTGATGCGATGTGGACTTGGTTAACTTGTCTAGGTGATCTTGATTGACCTTGTGGTAAGGCAACCCAAAAATACTTTCTATCAATAAGTTTGAAGTGCTCATTTCGAAAATTTTGTTTTGTGGAAGTAATTTAATGCCAAGGAAACCTCAATTGTTATGAAATGTTGAAATATTGAAATTTAGTTGTTTTGATGGAGGCGTACCACTTCGATGTGCTTTGCAGAGGGATCCATTGAATTGGGCCCCCACACGGTTGTGAATTCAACCGCCCAGAGACAGAGTGACTATCACCCCGAAAAGCTATTGTCTAGAGGTTAACCGGTTGCCTAATAAGCGATTGGCGAAAGCAAAGGACATTAGCCCTAAGGACAAACCCCATCTTAAATTTTTGAAATGTGAAAGTTGAATGAGGTCAATTTTTGAATACTAGTCATATCCACCCTTGTTTACAACGATTTGAGCATTTCATTCCCAAAAAGCCTTTTTGTCAAGCCACTTTGTCGAGCTTGGGACGATCCATGACCTTTACTTTTGTAGAGAATTCGAGACTTGTCATGTCATATGCTACTAGAATCATAGGGATCATCATTCCATAACCATCTGATCGCCCTTGACGAAAGCATTTGGAAATTGAGGACGAAAGTAGTTTAGTTTAACACCATTTGGAGGTGATTTAGTGTCATCCTCTTAGCCTTAGTAATTTGTTGAACTAGTATTTGTGAATGATTATATGCTCTTAAATTTGTTCTCCTTTAGTGCCTCCGCCACTTGATGAGGAAGTGGCTATTCCTTTTGTAGATGCATCCATTACTTGATTTTGTGTGCTTAATGTTTGAATGTGTCGCCATTTTGGCAAGACACCTCAATGGTAACACCCCCATTAATTTAGGAGCCTTAACTAGGCCTTCCTAGATAAAAGGATCTATTACCATCTCAGATTGCCCGAGGTAGTGAATAACAAAATAAAACAAACCACAGTATTTTAAATAAAATAAATGTTTAACGGCCTTATTACAATTTATTTAATCAAATAACCGAAATATTAAATACAATCTTGTTATATTATAAAATAAGTTAAGTATCTAAATAAAGGTCTAGTCTTTAAACTGTCCATCGTCATCCATCTTTACACGTCCCAATCTTCCAAATCGGCTAATCTTTAAAAGGTTCTCCCCCCAATAATAGGTTCATCACGGGTTTACGATATTTGATGTGAACATTATTTGCGCACATTTAGTCCCCTAATTGAACCTATTTTGCATACTTTTATAACATTTCATGACCATTTTATCCGTCAAATGCTTTCTATTTTGCTTTCCTAGTGCATTTTACATGTTTTGTAGGAAAGAAGATAATAAGGCGGAAATTCCCGTCTTTCACGCATATTTGGAAGCTTATTGACGATATTTGATGGACTAAGTATGAAGAGGAGGCAAGAATGATGACCAAGGAAGAAGAAATAAAGAGTATATAGAGGCATCTTAGGCTTAGAAGCAAAAAGAAAGGGAATAACAGCTCAACCCGCGCGGGTCAAGGCTATCTGGAGCAGGATAATGATGAACCCGCTCGGGTCAATTTAAACCCGCTCGGGTTGAGGCCCAGGACGCCCATATTTCACTCGGGACGGGCGTATTCCTGGACAGGAAACTTTTCCTTGCTACGTGAACTACAATCCGCCCGTCTTCACCCTTGGACGCACGGATTCCAAGACAGCGAGATTTCGTTCCTTCAAGCTTCAAAGAAAGAAGCCCTTCCTTCGAAAAATACCGGCGTCTCCCTGCTCAAATCTCAAAAGTGTAATTACTATTTTACCCTTGCTTAACCTAATGATGATCTACTATATATACCCCATTTGTAATAATCAAACCATCAAGTTTTCATTAGAGAATCAAGTTTTCATTAGGTTAAATCAATCCTTCCTTAGATTAGATTAGTAGTAGATTAGAATAGATTATCATTTAATCTTTCCACAAATTACACATTAATCTTTCCTTTAATCATTGTTCAAGTTTATTATTGAGTAATTCAAGTTTATTATTGGGTAATTAGAAGATTATTGAGTTTATTGGGAGATTGACAACCTTCCATCAATCATCAAGTTCTTCTATTATTCTTTGCATTATTATTTTGGAATCTCCTTAGGTATAATTCTCTTAATCCTTGTTTTAATTATTGTTAATCTTTCTTACTTGTTCATCATGTTTGGCTTTGTTATTATGATCGACAACCTTATTAACATGTTAAACTTGATCATGAGTGAGTAGTTACTTAGCTAGGATTAATGGGTAATTAGGGGAAACCAACATGGGGAATGATTCATGCTTAAATTAATATGCTTTCATGGTTTATTTGCTTGCTTGTTTTAATCTCAACTCATGCACATGTTATGTTTGATGAAATGCGAGCCTATGAATCCTTGCATTTTTTACCCATCACTTATCTTTTCAATGGGACTTGTAAGACATAAACCAACTCGAGTCTCATTAGACCATGCATGTTGTTGAGTAGGGAAGACTAAGTCGACTTGTAGGTGTTGTACAATCTAATCGATTCGGCTCCAGGACCCAAACTTTCCTAGGATTATAAGATATAACCCAACTCAATCCATCACAACAATAATTGCTTGCTTATAATTTGAGAACATGTTTGTATGATCAATTCCCATGAATCCCCTATGACCCCATGATATCCTAGCATTTTTAATCAATTGTTTACATCTTTCCTTTTGTTGCTTGTTTATTGCATCTATTAGATTAGAATCATCAACCCATTATAATTGTGACAACCCCAAGCACAACCATAATTAGATTGAATAATTTGAGTAACCACCGTCCCATGGATCGACCTCGACTTACCACTAACTAGTTGTATGTTGAGTATTATAAATGTGTTTGATTGGATGTGACCCGATGACATCACTCCACATCAACTGTCAACCAAACGGTTGAGTAGGAATATCTAAACAACATGAATACAACCACAACAAAATAACAGCTAAGATATGCAAATTCTTAACAACCAATTCAATCTCCCGAGATGCCCATTTATCCCGCCAATCCTTAGACCGAGGTATTCACATATTATCCACTAGAGACTAAGTCTGGGACCTTGTAATTCACACATTATCCATGAACGATTAGGCCTGAGGCCTTCCAATACTCACGTTATCCACCAGAGACTAAGCGTGGGGCCTTCCAATACTTATATAACCAATTCAACAATATATAATCATATGAATTATAAGTTACTCAACAACTGAGTGACAGTAACAATCCACATAACTATTCATCCAGAAATTAACATCCATTCTCCATATAATAACCATTTGATAATAAACACAATAACATATTCCAGTTGAGTAGATATCCTACCTTTGCAGCTAAAATCAAATTAAGCAACCTGAAGAGTTAATCGGAAATATTTGATGAGTCATAATTATATGCATATTTATGCCTCCCCTTAATTACTTTTGATACGGTTTTCGTGCTAGTTTATATTAATTACATGCCTTTTATGTTAGAATGTTGTTACTTTCGCTATTTGATGTTTAATGCAGGAATGATGCATTTGAGGAACAAAGGAATGAAATGGGCATCGCGGACTGGGCATGAAGGAATACACGCAGTATGGCACGGGAATCCATAAGAATGAAGGAAGAGAAGTTAAGAAAACAACAGGAAGAAAAGAGTTGAAGATGAAAAATACTCGATCAAACCTAGATAGACTCGATCAAGGAACCTCTGTACTCGATCGAGTGCACATAGGCTCGATCAAGAAACCACCTTTTTCCAGAATTTTCCGCAATTTCCTTACGTCGGTTATGTTTTACTATAAATACCTAATTCGTACCCTATGTTTATGAATGCTTTATTTTTACCTAGGGACGTATAGCTACTCTAAAAACTCTCTTAGAATTGTTGGAGTATGTGTCCTCAACAATAGTGCGATCACATTATTGAAACTCATAATAAGAATACGTAAAGAGATGATTCATTTTATAAGTCAACTGGTCAACATTAATCGGTAATGATTGGCTGACTAGAGTTTGACATTACTGTCATTTATACAGTGGTGATCAGTTGATCCCTAAAGGTCACACTTGACTGACGATCCCCTTAATAGATAAAATTAATTAATTGTATATTGATCCACATTAATTAATTCCTTAAAATTGAACAATTCACGTATGTGAGTAAGAATATAAATCTTGTTGTAATTCGATTAAATGAGATTCGTTTCAATAATTAAGATGTTATATTACTAAAATATTATTTTATGAAATAATTAAATTAAGAATGAACAGTTAATTATAATTGCAATATGTTTTAGATTATATTAACATGAACCATTTTATTTACTTGTAATTGTGAATTACTAGTCAATTGTTGTATATAATTAAATTAATATATGTAATGATATTTAATTGTTAAATATGCATTAATATTATTAATAACATGTTACTTGTCACATGTCACACATTATATGACAAAATGACAAATTGACAAAAATAAAATGGACTCCATATTAACAAGGAGAACCGGTTTTAGGGTGGTTTAGATGAAATGGTTAAAATCATTTTATTAGTAGTAAACACAATGATTACCTACTAAACCTAAACTATACCCTAGTAATTTTGAGAAGAACAATTTAAAAAGCATTTTGCATGTATTGGCTCTCCTCTCTTATCCTCTCCACCGGTTTTCCCCCTCCCCTATAATAAGAATTGTTCTTATTTTTTCATTCTCATTCTTAGAAAAATTACTACTTACTCTTCTCTCTTTTATCGAAAATAAGTTTTAGAAAGTTAATTGTTCTAATATCTAATATACAAATTATTAAAAGTAGTAATACAAAATAATATTAGATTATATTTTAAGGATAGCTACTAAACTAATCTAGTTAATTATTTAGTAGTTTTAAGGGGGTTGTCTTGGTGCAATTGATAGGAGGTTCTCATATATTTGGGACAAAAGGAATCATCCAATTTTAAGCTCAAGAACAAGTAAGAAAGGTGTTCTTACTTGTGCCCTTAAAATCCGATTTCCATATTGTAATGAATTTTATTCTTACTACAAATTTTATTTATGTTATGCATGCATAAGATCATCATCTAAATCAATAAATATTTTAAATAAATAATTAAAGAGTTTAATTGAGGGTTAATGAATCCTTTCAATTGGTATCAAGAGCTTTGGTTGTTGCATGCATAATCGGCTTAGTTTTTCCGACTAAATTTAAACTAGAAATTTGTGCTTTATATGATTAGGTCACGAAAATTTTTGCATGTCATATATTCTGGTCCTAAAATGAATTTAGGTCATTTTGATGATTTATGGTAATTTTTGGCTCATTTTATAGTTAGACTAAGTTTTTGACCTTGAATTTTTTATATGACCTCATATGCATGTTTTACTTATTGTATGTAAAATTTCGTATAAATTTGATTTATTTTTTGCATGATTTATAAATTTTATGAGATAAAAATGACATAAATGGAGGTAAAATGGTTAAAATTAGTTAAACTTCGAAAGAGGCCATAAAATTTTAATATGTTATCACATGCATATTTTACTCATTGTGTGTAAAATTTTAGATGAACTTGATTCATTTTGCATGATTTATGAATTTTTAATGTAAAAATGACATAAATAGTGACTATTTTAGCAAAAATAGCGAAAATGAAATACATGGCATGAGAAAATTATTTTATGTTGCAATATTATCCCACATATCATATCTAAAGTTGGAACATTGATTATATTAATTTTCATATGCTTTAGATGTTTTATTTGATAAAACCGATTAATTGCAACTATATTTTCTCTAAATAAATTCGAAAATTTTAACCTTAATTTTTGACATTATGAGTGTCATGGAACTTTTCCAGAATGTTCAAAAATTTAAAATTCAAATTTTGAAATTATTGTAATTTAATTTGGATTTATTTCATAATAAGTTATGATTTTAAGGTAAAAAATGAGCATATATGTTAAATCAAGTTGAATTATT
Source organism: Silene latifolia (assembly GCF_048544455.1). Taxonomy (NCBI): domain Eukaryota; kingdom Viridiplantae; phylum Streptophyta; class Magnoliopsida; order Caryophyllales; family Caryophyllaceae; genus Silene; species Silene latifolia. Next base: position 100,910,624 of record NC_133532.1, on the reverse strand, counting down.
GTCAAAAATTGAGTAATGACTAATTTTTGAGTTCTAAAAGATTAGGATAATTAACTTGGACTAAAATTTAATTTTAGTAATATTGTTTTGTGATTTTAAGAAGTTAAAAATCGCGAATTTCCATAAAACCGGTTTTTATTTACGATATAAGTTTAAATAGGGCGATTTGGCACATAAATTGGCATGTTAGGTACATATTATAATGCTGCATATTTTATTGATGAATGTCATATTTTATTTATATAATTTAGAATTATGTAATTTTATCTTAGTATGGCCTTAGATTTAATCGATATTGCCCGTAATATAAGAGAATATTGATTCGGTTGTAATTTAATGTGATCTCGTATCACTTTTATTTTATTTGTATTAGATTTTATTTTACAAATGTATAATAGGAATTGCAATGTACATTTCATTATTTAATTATTTGTGATCCCGGAGTTTCCTAAAGGCGGTGCCATTCGGGAAGGAGTTCCGATCGAGACGGTGTTTGTCCTTGGGAGGCGTGTCATATGAAGATTCAAGGGACCAAAGGAGTTGGTTTCCGAATATGTAATAGAATATAAGATTTTCTATTTAAGGAAAGGCCATACTAGGAAATTTGCTTTTCTTTATTTGCTTGCTTTATATATTTGCATGCATTGCTATAACTACACATGCATATTTAATCGTTTTATCGACTATTGTCAATTATAATTATTGAGTATTCATCGACTTAGTTCACTTAAAGATGATAGATAACAAATCGACAAGACCTCTCACATATTTAAAATTGAGAATAGCCTTACCAAATAGTAGGACCCACGAATCCCTTTGACATTTGGGGTAGATTCGGTTTCCCGGGGTACTTACATTTTTCATTGGGTAAGTGAGGTAATAACACGTTATTACACGCGAAATTTGGTTGGACTCAACGGGATATAAAGACTAGTCTTATGTTCCGGAGCTAGAGGTGGATTTTATGAAATACATCGACCGAGAATTCTATAGTAGAATCAATTAAAGAGTTAATTCACCAAATTTATCCAAGTATGGGTTGTATCTGTTTCCCGTGTCCATGTTTGTATAAAGATGGATCTCGGAATCATTTATATTATTTAGGTGCGAGGTCATTATATAAATGCATAATTTTTTAAAAAAACCTTGTTTAAAAATGTTTACAAGTAAAATGATAAATGTAAATTGTTTCCTTCATTTCCTTTTTGTAGTCAATTCGATTAATTTGCAATGACAACTACGATTTCATCCGCTTCTACTAGTGGAACCGCTCCACCTCTCACCAATGCTTCTTGGCTTCGATCCTTTATGGATCGATGTAAACTTGAAAAGAATGGCACTAACTTTGCCGATTGGGATGCGCAACTCCGCTTAGCCACGGAAGGTGATGACAAGCTTCGTTATCTTACCGAAGCCGCTCCCACTACACCTACTACTAGGTCATCTGCCGCGGTTAGGGTGGCCTATGAGGCTTACCTAAAAGAATCAGCCATGATCAAGAATGTCTTGATCTTCTCTATGGAAGCCGATCTCCAAAGGAGTGCTATTAAGATAGGCACCGCTTATGAGATTTACACCAAGCTTGTGACCATGTTTTCACAAGCCCCGAGAATTATCCAATATGAGGCGACCTCCGCATTCTTTGAGCTTAACATCAAAGAGGGTCAAAAGGTGATCCCTCATGTGCTCAAATTGAAGGGGTTGAAATTCCCGAGCAACTAGTCATTGATCGAGTGCTACATTCCTTGAACCGCATCAAAGCATATGTACAGTTTAGGGTAAATTACAATATGCAAAACATGAAAACCTTTCTCCATGAATTGCACAACTTGCTTGTACAAGCCGGAGAGATATGGGTCTCAATGTGAGCGTGACTAAGGATGTGCTCAATGTTAATGAAAAGAACAAGGGGAAATTCAAGAAAAGCGCTAAAAGGGGTAAGAAACCCACTCCCAACAAGGGCAAAGCAAAAGCTATTGGGAATAGCTCATCCAAGCCTAAGAAGGGTGCTTCTTCCGAAGATAAGTGCCACTATTGTTGTGGTACGAGCCATTGGAAACAAAATTGCCCAAAGTATCTTGGAGATGTTAAAGCTGGACGTGTGACTCTAGTAGGTAATAAATTCTCTAATCTATTATGTTGTTGATATAAATCTCAACTTTGGTATTTAGATACAAGTTGTGATTCTCACTCCCTTTAAATGTAATATAGGGCATGTGAGCAAAGACAAAGGCAAGGACAAGCAAGCTTGAGGATGATCTTCAACAAGGGATGCTAGAGTAGCCGCCCATAGTAGAAGACCTAAGGAAGGTTGGCTTTTTGTTTTTTATTGTCTTCTTAGTATTATTGTATTTTAACTTGTTGTTTTAGAACTTCTTTTAATTTCCGTGTTCGACATGGAAATTTGTTTCATTCCATTTTGCAAACAATGGTTGTATGAATTTTAATGACTTGGTTTTCAACCCAAGTCATTCGGTTATGGAATTTTTTCCTTTGTTATAAAAACTTGTCATTATACACTTGTTACGTCAACAACATAAATTGATTTGACTTAAATTGATCATAAAAGAATTACAACGATCGGATCATTGTGATGAGTTCATAAGCCATGAATTTGATTCCCTCTTATGCTTTTATGACTGAATATCACATCTTATTTGACATAAGAAAGAATGATTGTAAAGTCAAATAGAGTTATTTGAAGTCAAGGAAGAGAATTTTATAAACTAATTGATTAAACCACTTATAATTAAGACTTGTAACCACTTATAAGACTCCATACATGTTATAAGAGAGCTTAAAACCCTTAATTGTATAAGACATGGATATTAATCCAATCCTTTATTCTATAAAGGCTAGTCTATCTTGCTACTAGATAATAATGTCATTACAAGAGGGTCATTTATTAAGGTCGTAATGTGCAATATTTTCTTCATTCACAAGTTTAAGTATAAAATTGTTTGTTGCTTATATAACTATCTTTCCAGAAAAATAGGTGTATTTTTCAAAAGATAGAGTGGGAGAAAATTAGAAACAAATCAATCAAACCCGAGAAGAGAAGACCAAAAGAAAGCTTGATAGGTCAAGCGCGAGAAGAGGAGACCAAAAGAAAGCTTGATAGGTCAAACTCGAGAAGAGAAGACCAAAAGAAAGCTTGATAGGTCAAACTCGAGAAGAGGAGACCAAAAGAAAGCTTGTTAGGTCAAACTCGAGACTAGTGAGTAGACCAAAAGGAAGTGTTCTTCAATAAATATTATGAGGTGGTTGTATCAAGTAATTTCAATTCCTTTTTCAAATTTCGTTTTTTACATAAGAGCCTAATGAACCAAAGCGATATCTGTGCAAGAGTATAAATTTATTTAGAGTTGTTTTGACCACTCCAAAGTAAATAAGACTTTATGGTAAAGAGTTATATAGATTGACATGATGATGTTTAAAAAGCTAAGTTAACATGTAACTATGCTAAGATCCATGTCATCATTGCTACACCTCATAGTGTGTATTATCAATTCAAGACCAATTTCTAAATACGGTATTTAGAAAAGGGTGTGTGTGTAATGCAAGCACAAGGTCTTAATTGATACTTAAGGATTGCAATGATCATTTCAATCATGTGATGAGAAAGTGTTTTCACTCGAGTTGTCGAGAAGCTATAAGTATACATGGATTTGAGTGGGAGTCCAAATTGCCATGTTTAGACATGAAGTTCAGTGGGAGAAATGGTCTTTCACATTAATGTCATGTTAATCATTGATAATGACATGCTAACACTACCATCTATGAAGGAGGATTGTGGTTTACAATTCTGGATGAAAGATTACATGATGCATTCTAAAATTCCAAATCTATTATGACATAGGGAATTTTAGATTGGCACTTAGATCAGTATCTTATAAAGATAAGATTCCTTATCTGATTTATATCAACATAGATTAAGGAGGTTGTTCATGTTGATGAAAGTGGAAATACTATGAGAAAGTCATAGTCATTCACTGAACCCAATGAGTTGTTAATTACATGAAATCGATTGCTAAGGTTTCCGCCATTAGAACGATCATGTACGCCAATAAATGCATATCCCTTGATGAAACATATGCTGGGAGCGTAATAAGTCAATGATAAGTTATTTCATATGAGGGTCATTTGAAAGCCTTCAAAGAACATCCATTATAATTCCTGAGAAGAATTGAGGATCTGTTCTTGTGTTTGGAAAACATACTAAGTTGTGTGGAAGGGTTACACAAACTCTAGTTTCCAAACCTATAAGGATTTATTGAAATCCAAGGCCGATTTTATTGACTTAGGAGTAGGTGACTAGAAAAGTGTTCTAGTGTCAATCATTGCAAGTTCTACAAATGGAGTCTGAGTACGTTGTGATATAGTGATTCATAAAGGAACTACGGGTAGATCCTTTCGCCAAATATTTTATCACAAGTTATACAATAACAGTGGGAGCATTTTACAAGTTAAAAGGCCCAAGTTTATGAAGAAGTCTAGGCATGTACTTAGAGAAATTCATGACATTAGCAATGACATTGAATAGAAGGAAAAAGCAATTCATATAGTTGGACTATATGGATACTTGGTATGTCCGCTAACCAAGTTTTTGTTGCACCTTGACGAGTGAAAGGTGTGCACTTAAGATTATAAGATATGAAGTAGTAATATGGTATTGACTTTTCATATGTGATAATCACGTTTATCATTTGAGTTTCCTAAAACTCATTCATTACTTTGTTATATCCAAATAGGTTGTTGAGACAACATTAAACCCTATTAAAGTGAACTGGATTAACATAGTAATTGCCCCTGGTTACTTATATGAGGTGACGTCTCTAAGTGACTAGAATGTGAGTCGATTGATGGCAAGTTCAAGTGCCATATGGTCATAAGAGATGACTAGTCGATCACACAAGCAGACTGTAAAGGACACTCTGTCAGACAGTGACCGCTTATAGAGTTCTGGTAATTCATATAGCCAGGTCGTGGCAAGAGATACTATGGTATTCTTTTGAGTCAATTCTTTGACTAAAGACTGTTCGCCCAAGTTGGCACAGTTTTTGAGTGACTTTGAGTTATGCTCTACGACTTTCTTAAATGAGGTCAAATGGGCATCTCTTGGGTCATGATGAGCTGTGGCTAAGCAAAGGGAATAGTGCGATAGGAATTATCCACCCCCTTGTCAGGGTTATTTAAATATCTCAAGGCCACTCGAGGAGTAGTGAACTAGAAATGTGTGGCCACGCTCGGAAGTTATCTTTGGTAGATAAGTCCGGTTAGACAGTTACTCTCCAGATCGAGGAAACCACTCTTGATATGATCACTTGCAAGAACGACCTACAAGACACCTTGCATTGAGTGGGAGATAGTAATAAGACAAGAGAATTGGTGACGCACACTTGTCTCGGACAAGTGGGAGATTCTTGGAGTATGTGTCCTCAACAATAGTGCGATCACATTATTGAAACTCATAATAAGAATACGTAAAGGGATGATTCATTTTATAAGTCAACTGGTTAACATTAATCGGTAATGATTGGCTGACTAGAGTTTGACATTACTGTCGTTTATACGGTGGTGATCAGTTGATCCCTAAAGGTCACACTTGACTGACGATCCCCTTAATAGATAAAATTAATTAATTGTATATTGATACAGATTAATTAATTTCTTAAAATTGAACAATTCATGTATGTGAGTAAGAATATGAATCTTGTTGTAATTCGATTAAATGAGATTCGTTTTAGTAATTAAGATGTTATATTACTAAAATATTATTTTATGAAACAATTAAATTAAGAATGAACGGTTAATTATAATTGCAATATGTTGTAGATTATATTTGTTAGAAATCTATATCTCATTATTTCGACATATTCATATATGTTTCAATCTAATTTAGTCATAAAATTAATTTGGATCTTATGCATGAAAACATGAATAAAAATGAAGAAGAAATCGTCATTCTTACAATAGAAATTTCGGATTATTGGGCACAAATGAGTTCTCCTACTCACTTGTTCTTGAGCTCTCCTAATATGGATAAACAAAGATTCAAGGGTAGAATCTCTCCCAAAGATGAATACCCAAAGTAACCCCTTAAAAGATTAATATTATTAATACTAGAACAATATTAATTTAAATAAAATTGACCCAAAATATTGAATTTGGTCTCTTATTTTCGGTTAAGAGAAGGGAGAAGAAGAAGTAATAATCTCTCTAAAAACTCTCTATTTTTAGATGTTGTAAGAATGAATAATACACTAATCTTTTTTATGTAGTGTATTAGGTAAATTATAGAGAAAAACCCTTGGCTTTTCTCTATGACAAAATCGGGTGGGGGGGGGGGGGAGGGGTGGTGATGGCCAATGCAAGACCAAGGTGTTCTTCACAAGAGTAACTAGGTATGCATGGCTAGTATTTAGGTAAATGATTATGCTTTCTACTAAAAAAATAATTAACACAATATTTAGCCTAAATCACCCTCCATTTCGGTCAATATGAGATAAAATGGATTCCATTTTATCTTTGTCAATTTATCAATTTGTCACATGTCACAAGTCATGTAAAATTGTTATGCATTTTTAACATATTAAAAATCAATGTATTAATAAAAATACGTCATGTACAAAATCGACTTAGTAATTCATAATTACTTGTACCAAAATAATTTACCAATTATAAATCAAAACATCTTGTATTTATAATAAATTATTCATTCAAATTCAATTGTTTCCGTAAACAATAATTTCATCTAAGTAATAAAACAATTCGATCACTTAGACCGTATCTTATTTAATCAAATTATAATGAGATACGTAAATATTACTTCCAAAATCGTCCGTCAATTTTAAGTAATTTAATTAACCCGTATTGTCATACGATCAATTAAATAATCAATTAAGAGTGTTACCCTTTAGGTATGACTTAAGGGGATCAACTGATCACCACCGTCGCACGACAGTAATGTCAAACTCTAGTCAGCCAATCATTACCGATATGTGTGGACCAGTTGACAGTAAAATATTACTTCCCAATTGTATTCTTAAAATGAGACTTAAACATGTGATCATCATGATCGACAGTTGTGATCGCATTATTGTCGGAGGACACATATTCCAACAATCTCCCACTTGTCCTCGACAAGTGTGCGTCACCAATTCTCTTGTCTTATTACTATCTCTCACTCAATGCAAGGTGTCTTTCAGGTCGTACTTGCAAGTGATCATATCGAGAGTGGTTTCCTCGATCTGGAGAATAACTGATTGACCGGATTTATTTACCATAGATATCTTCCGAGCGTGGCCACGCATTTCCAGTTCATTACTCCTCGAGTGGCCCTGAGATATTTTTATAACCCTGACTAGAGGTGGACAATTCCTATCGCACTTATTCCCTTCGACTAGCCACAACCATCATAACCCAAAATATGCCCATTTGACCCCATTTACGAAGGTCGTAGTAACACAAATCAAAGTTAATCAAATCGTGCCATCTTAGGTGAACAGTCTTTAGTCAAAAGAATCGACTCATTAGAATACTATAGTAGCTCTCGCCACGACCAGGCTATATAAATTTGCCAGAACTCTATAAGCGGTCATAAGGCCCGACAAAGTGTTCCTAACAGTCTGCCTATGTGATCGACTTGTCATCTCACATGACTTCATGGCACTTGAACTTGCCATCAATCGCATCACACTCTAGTCACTTCGAGACGTCATCTCATGTAAGTAACTATGGGCGAATACAATGCTAATCCACGTTCACTTTAACGGGGTTCAATTGTCTCTACAACCCGTTTGGATGTAACAAAGTATAAGGTGAGTTAATAATAACTCAAACGACGAATGTCGACATCACATCTGGGTAGTCAATACCATATTACAACTTTGTGATGTATATCGTAAGTGTGTAAACACTAGTCGATTGCAATAGAAGTTTAACATACCATGTGTCCATGTGTTCAAACTTCTTTTATTGCATTTTCCTTTATATTCACGTTATCTTTCATAGCATGAACCTTACCAAGTACACATATAGGTTCCCAACCTAGGTTTGGGTTCTTTATCTTGAAAGAATTTTTTGGTTGTTTATCACATAACCAACGAATTTGTGGTGGATGATATAACTTGCACTGGTCAAGTGTTCTACCCACTCACAATGCACTAGGTATACGTTTTGTAGAGTCTTGCAACAATTGTCAAGATGATTAGCCTAGCACTTCTCATAAGTCCTAGCATATTAGAAAATATTAGTTTTGAGTAACTTCTTACTTTAACTAAGTATCTTTCCAAACTTCTTATTTCTCCTTTTAGCTTGAATAGCTTAGGAATTTCATAAATCCTTACGTGTGTTCGAACTTCAATATGTGAAACCTCTTGACACATAACAGAGTGTTCTGTCCAACACTGAAATCGCTCATTGGTTCTCCTCGAGAATTCATGACGATTCTTCTATGGCTTGCCAATGATTCATCATGCTCTTATGCATATGATTTATTATTGGACATGTGCATGATTATTCTAATGGCGGAAACATTAGTAACTTATAATCATGTAATCAACCATTCTTAGGTTCAATGAATGACCATAACTGCTAATGGCAATTCCATTTTCATTGACATGAATAACCTATGTTCCTCGTTGATTCGATGTGTATATCTCAATACTTATCCAACATCTCATGATGTGTTTGGATTCATCATAGTCCATTTTCATCCAGAATTGAAAACTCAAATACTTCTTTGTGAAAGATAGTATTAGCTCGTCATTCTTAATGAGTAATGAGTTATAAATTTTTACAAGATGATTGCTCCCACTAAATTCCATGTCTTCACATGATAATTTCCAACTCCCACTTAATTCCACATGTTTCGTAATTGACTACTCAATCGAAACATTTTAAGAATTGAAATATATTTTGCTTTGCCAAGTTATTAAGATAAAACCAAATGTTCCCAACATATCTTTTCAAAATACCTATTTAGAAAAGGTTTCAATCTTAAACTTATGGAAAGAGATTTTTAATCTCTAACTCATTCATTTTATAATGATGCGTAGCAATGTCATTATTTAAATGTGAATTTCATTTAATATACGTCCTTCTCAAAATACCCTTTCCGGAAGGAGGTTTAACCATTTTATTTTCATTAATGAGGTTAAGTAATGACACTAGCGTGGTTAACACTTAACTTAGCTCTTGTGGATATCGTCATATCATTCTTTGCAACTTTTAGTCATAAATCTCATTTATTTTCGAGGATGCAACTTTGTTTCATTTAGGCTCTTAAGTAAATATCAATATTGAAACTATTGGTCAAGAGTCGTTCATAAACTAGCCAAATCTCTTGTTAAGACTTTACTTTAGTCATTCTTATTCCAAAACTTTCTTTTGGTCTCCTCGTGTAGTTATCTTGAGAACATATTCTTTTGATTACTTCACTTGGTCTCTTTTGTCATGTAGATTTCATCTATTCGAGACCATAGATCTCATCTATTCGTGTACACTATCTATATAGGTATACAAATCATTCTTTCTTGCGTAGATCTCATTTACACAAGTATACAAATTTGCTTTGTGTTCTTTGTGTCTTCATTTTTCTCCACTCTATCTTTAGAATAAATACACTAGAGATTCAAAGATAGCTTATGAGACACAAATGATTATTTTTGAAGTATAAGGAGGACTATCTCATAGGTTGACTAATTTTTTTAGATTTGATAAGTGTACTTGGTGATTGACATTCCTTTAAGAGAGTTCATCAATTCAACATCACTTTATAATTGATCATACACAAGCCTTAAGCTTATGGACATATAATGAATCCCATCATTATACTTGTCTATTAGATCACTTTAAGTGGATGATCATATGTTTCTATGAGCAAGCATATATGGACGAATTTTTAGAACAAGGAAAATACGATAAAAGGGGTGACTTGGGTTGCAAACCAAGCCACCATAATCCAAAATACAACAATTGTTTAGAAAGGATCAATCATTTCCATGTTGAACACGGAAATCAAAATAGTTCTAAAAATCCGAAACATAAATTAAAATAAGACAATAAAAAGCCAAGCTTCATGGAAGCTACTCCTAGCTTCTTGATGATTTCTCAAGCTTGCTTTTCCTTTCCCTTGTTCTTGCTTGGTGGAGGCCCTATTTACAATAAAAAGGGGATACATTATCACAACTTTGTATCACAATACCATAGTTGAATTAGAAACATAAAAGAAAGGATAGTCATATACCTACTGGAGTGATCTTTCCATCTTTGATGTCACCAAGATACTTGGAATAATTCCTTTTCCAATGTCCAACACCATTACAATAATGACATTTATCAAGAGGACCCTTCTTGGTCTTGGAAGTGCTAGCTTCAAAAGTCTTAGCCTTGGTGAAAATGGAGCTTGCTTCTTACCCTTCTTCCCATTCTTTTTGAACTTCCCCTTGCTCTTGGTGCTTATGTTAAACACATCCTTAGGTGGGTTAACATTTAACCCCATGTCTCTTTCGGCTTGCACAAGTAACTTGTGCAACTCTTTAAGAGACACGTCCTTGTCTTGCATGTTAAAATTCACCCGGAATGGAACATATGCCTTGACTTTGGATAAGGAGTGTAGAATCCTATCTACAATGAGCTCTTTGGGGATTTCAACCTTTTGAATCTTCAAAGTCTCGACTAGCTCCATTAATTTGAGCACGTGAGGGCTAACCTTTTGGCCCTCTTTAAAGTCGAGATCAAAGAATGCCGCGGCCGCCTCATATTGGACGATCCTCGGAGTTTGTGAAAACATTGTCACAAGCTTGGAATAGATTTCATTAGCGGTGCCCATTTTAAAGGCTCTCCTTTGGAGATCCGCCTCCATCGCAAAAATCAACATTTTTCATTGCGGCGGACTCCTTGTGGTAAGCCTCATATGCTTCCCTAGTAGCGGCACTCGACCTAGCATTAGGTTCGGGTGGAGAGGCCTCGGTGAGGTAACGAAGCTTGTCGTCACCTTGGGCGGCTAATTTGAGTTGGGCATCCCAATCGGAGAAATTTGACCCATTCTTTTCAAGTTTACAACGATCCATGAAGGATCGGAGCCATGAAATATTAGTGAGAGGTGTGGCGTTGGTGTTTGGAGTGGCTATTTGTTATGAGAAATAGATGCGATCTACAAAACGAAAATTGAAGGAATAAAACATATGTCGTTTTCAAAATAATAATAACACTCGTAAAAATTTAATTTAAACAAGTTTTATTGCATTTATCTAGTGACCTCTACCCAACTTTGATAAATGATTCCAAGACCCAAATTCATATTAACTTAAGCATCGGTAAAGCCGAAAACAACCCTTATCAATATAACTCGGTGGATTAACTTTTTAATCGATTCTACTTTTAGAACTCTTGGTTGATAAATTTACATTAAAATTTATCTTTAGCCCAAAACACATCCGGCAACCGTCGAGAATACTTTCGTTGAGTTCAACCCAAATTTCGAATAAATGTGTCCATGATCCAAACTTACATCAACTTGGGCATCGGTAAAGACGAAAACAACCCTCATCTTTATAAATTCGGTGCGTAGACATTTATCACCCACTTCCCCTACGTAACAAGGTTTGTACTCCGGTAAAGCCGAGTGCACTCCCTCACGAAATAGGTTTTCATGGTTTCTACTTTTTGGTAAGGCTATGTCTCAATTGTTTATTTTAGCGAGAGGTCATGTCAATTTATAATCTATCACGTTTTAAGTGAACTAAAGCGGTGAACTACGATAATTATAATTGACACGGTCGATAAACTCAATTAAAATGATAATGCATGTTTTAGTTATGGCGATTTAGCGATGCATGCAACATATAAATAAAACTCAAAGCATAAATTAAATCCTAGTATGGCCTTCCTAAAATAGTAAATCTAATAAACTATTACAAATTCGGAAACCAACTCCATTGGTCCCTTGAACTTCGGTTTTGGCACGCATCTCGAGGTAACACCGTCTTTAATGGATCGCCTTCTTGAGTGGCACCGTCTTCAAGGAACTCCGGAATAAATAAATTACATAACAAATTACATAATTTCCTATTATACATTTGTAATTAAAATAAAATAAATCTATTAAATTACAAAACGGTGATACGAGATCACAAAAACTTACAACCGAATCGATATTCCCATACATTTCGGGTAATACCAATTAAAAACTAAGGCCATACTAAGTAAAAATTACATAATTCAAAAATTACATAAAATAAAATTATGACTATCATAAATAAAATGCAGCATTATAATATGTATGAACATGCCCAATTTTATGCTAAATCGCCTTTAAGGAGCCAATATCGTATATTAATCGGTTTTTACGGATTTGCGTGATTTAACATTTTATAATCACAATAATTACATAAATTCATATTTATGTACTAGTTAATTACCCCAACCATCTTAGGACTCAATATTAGTCTCCACTAACATATTGACAATAATTAACTTACATTTTTTAATATTGTTCATAAAAGGACTTAAAATTACAATATAATGCCATAAACTTCAAATAAATCATAAAAATTTGAAATAAATTTGAAATTTAAACTCATGAACATTCTGGAAAAATACCATGACACTCATAATGTTCAAAAACTTAGGTTAAAAATTTCAAAATTTATCGGGAAAAACAATGTTGCGGTTTATCGGATTTAACAATTATAATCATAAAAAATATGAGAAAAATTTATATTTATCAACTTTTCAATTTTAGATCTGAAATATATGATAAAATGCAACATGTGACGTTTTTCCTTTAGTCATGAAGTATGTTTTAGCAATTTTTCACTAATTAAAGTCACTATTTATGTTATTTTTCATCAAAAATTCATAAATCATGCATAAAGACATCATTATAGCCAATTATTTTACACACATCTTGTAAAATTTCATGTGACAACATACTAAATTTCTATGATCAGATTCGAAATTTATCTCATATTAACCTATTTTATCATTTAAATTCGATTTTATCATGAAAAATCCATATTTCGAGCATAAGAACTCATAAAATTATAAACATTTACAGGTCATCAAAATATAATATATCTGAAAACATATCCAAAAACCACTGAAAAAAATGAAGTTTAGCTAATTTTAGTCCAAAAATGATATTTTTATCATAAAATCACATTTTAATGCCATTATTATATAAAATGAACAATAAAAATCCATAAATTAACCAAAATATCCTAAACTTTTAGGATCAGAAACTTTAAAATGCATAATTGATTTCGTGATATATCATAATAAACACAAATTTATAAGTTTTATTTGTTAATCGTATAACTCGGAAAAACTATAACCGATTTGCATGCAAACAACCTAAGGCTCAAGATACCGCTTGTTAGAAATCTATATCTCATTATTTCGACATATTCATATATGTTTCAATCTAATTTAGTCATAAAATTAATTTGGATCTTATGCATGCAAACATGAATAAAGATGAAGAAGAAATCGTCATTCTTACAATAGAAATTTCGGATTATTGGGCACAAATGAGTTCTCCTACTCACTTGTTCTTGAGCTCTCCTAATATGGATGAACAAAGATTCAAGGGTAGAATCTCTCCCAAAGATGAATACCCAAAGTAACCCCTTAAAAGATTAATATTATTAATACTAGAACAATATTAATCTAAATAAAATTGACCCAAAATATTGAGTTTGGTCTCTTATTTTCGGTTAAGAGAAGGGAGAAGAAGAAGTAATAATCTCTCTAAAAACTCTCTATTTTTAGATGTTGTAAGAATGAATAATACACTAATATTTTTGATGTAGTGTATTAGGTAAATTATAGAGAAAAACCCTTGGCTTTTCTCTATGACAAAACCGGGTAGGGGGGGGGGGGGGGGTAATGGCCAATGCAAGACCAAGGTGTTCTTCACAAGAGTAACTAGGTATGCATGGCTAGTATTTAGGTAAATGATTATGCTTTCCACTTAAAAAATAATTAACACAATATTTAGCCAAAATCACCCTCCATTTCAGTCAATATGAGATATAATGGATTCCATTTTATCTTTGTCAATTTATCAATTTGTCACATGTCACAAGTCATGTAAAATTGTTATGCATTTTTAACATATTAAAAATCAACGTATTAATAAAAATACGTCATGTACAAAATCGACTTAGTAATTCATAATTACTTGTACTAAAATGATTTACCAATTATAAATCACAACATCTTGTATTTATAATAAATTATTCATTCAAATTCAATTGTTTCCGTAAACAATAATTTCATCTAAGTAATAAAACAATGCGATCACTTAGACAGTATCTTATTTAATCAAATTATAATGAGATACGTAAATATTACTTCCAAAATGGTCCGTCAATTTTAAGTAATTTAATTAACCCGTATCGTCATACGATCAATTAAATAATCAATTAAGAGTGTTACCATTTAGGTATGACCTAAGGGGATCAACTGATCACCACCGTCGCACGACAGTAATGTCAAACTCTAGTCAGCCAATCATTACCGATATGTGTGGACCAGTTGACAGTAAAATATTACTTCCCAATTGTATTCTTAAAATGAGACTTAAACATGTGATCATCATGATCGACAGTTGTGATCGCATTATTGTCCGAGGACACATATTCCAACAATATTAACATGGACCATTTTATTTACTTGTAATTGTGAATTACTAGTCAATTGTTGTATATAATTAAATTAATATATGTAATGATATTTAATTGTTAAATATGCATTAATATTATTAATAACATGTTACTTGTCACATGTAACACATTATATGACAAAATGACAAATTGACAAAAATAAAATGGACTCCATATTAACAAGGGGAACCGGTTTTAGGGTGGTTTAGGTGAAATGGTTAAAATCATTTTATTAGTAGTAAACACAATGATTACATACTAAACCTAAACTATACCCTAGTAATTTTCAGAAGAACAATTGAAAAAGCATTTTGCATGCATTGGCTCTCCTCTCTTCTCCTCTCCACCGGTTTTTCCCCTCCCCTATAATAAGAATTGTCCTTATTTTTTCATTCTCATTCTTAGAAAAATTACTACTTACTCTTCTCTCTTTTCTCTAAAATAAGTTTTAGAAAGTTAATTGTTCTAATATCTAATATACAAATTACTAGAAGTAGTAATACAAAAATAATATTAGATTATATTTTAAGGATAGCTACTAAACTAATCTAGTTAATTATTTAGTAGTTTTAAGGGGGTTGTCTTGGTGCAATTGATAGGAGGTTCTCATACATTTGGGACAAAAGGAATCATCTAATATTTAAGCTCAAGAACACGTAAGAAAGGTGTTCTTACTTATGCCCTTAAAATCCGATTTCCATATTGTAAGGAATTTTATTCTTACTCCTAATTTTATTTATGTTATGCATGCATAAGATCATCATCTAAATCAATGAATATTTTAGATAAATAATTAGAGAGTTTAATTTGAGGGTCAATGAATCCTTTCAAGAATACTCTTAGATTAGTTTATATTAGTTTTGCTTTGGATCTATTGCTCTTTAATTAAGGTATTTTGTTAATCTTTCTTTACTTATTATTAATTCAAGTTCTATTTCATTCAATTGTTTTGTTCATCTTATTATGCCTTAAATCATGTTGTTTATTAATCTTATTATTGTTATTCCCTTTATCATGAGTAGCTAATTTTATAATCTAGGGAGAATGGGGATCTAGGTTGTTAGAAGGAGAATTAATTAATGAATTGATAGTTAAAATTGCTTATTCGTTATTGTTCAGTTTTTTGTTCTTCATCTAGTTAGTTAATTAGTGGCCAGGGTTAATTGACTAGTGTAGCGAATTGAGACTTTCACCGACTGGGTTAGAATCAATATAGGCTGCGATAACTGAATAAAGATAATTTAATGATAGCGACTACATGTTAAATTAGATCTAAAGGGATATTGAATCGACCGATCATATAACCTTAAACAACATAATTAGCTCTCTCAATGAGTTAAAATATACCCCGTAAAACTACATAGTGAACCTAATCCTTAGACTTTTTAATATTATTGAATTCGTCTTATTTACTTTTATTGCATTTAGTTATTAGAAATCAAATAAACAAAACCCCCTTGAAATTGTTACCTTTAAGACGAATCTAAATATAAACAAATTAGATTAATTAACTTGCCTCTCTGTAGATTCGACCCTTTCTTGCCACTAACTACCAATTAGTAGTAATTTAGGATTATTTTGATAGGCCAACGACTGAAAATAACCTTATCAAATTTGGCGTCGTTGTGGGGGAGGCAACAATTTTTATGTTTGTTTTTGTTTATTTTTGTCATTTGTCTCAGGGAGCATCAGTTCCTTGAGACAGTTTGATATTTTCTTGTTGTTTTCGTGTATGCCCAGATCTAACAGGTTAGAGATTATACCTTTTGATCTCGAGCCAAAGAAGACTTTTCGCTATAGACGAAAATTTCAAAGAGAAGTAAGTCAGGTGGAAGACTTGAGTACACTTGACTACGAGCAGTTTACTTTCGTAGAATATTCGTTTTTTGAAGAGGACACACTTATTTCTGCACCCGTTTCTCCTACAACATTGAAGATGCCGACCTTGTCAAGTCGTTACGAACCCACGGTTGATTTCATTCCTAAAGGTTTTAAGCTCCCTACCACTAATAAAGGGACTTTTGAGATCAAACCTTCTTATATAAGCCTAGTAGAGAGAAAGTCATTCAGAGGAAAAGCAGGAGAGGACCCCGCCAAACACATGGAGAAATTTGTCACATATTGTTGTTCTATTCCTTTGACAGCTGGGGTGACTCAAGATCAAGTCAAACAGACTTTTTTCCTTTCTCTCTGAGAAATGATGCAACAGAATGTCTACGTGACTTGGATATGGAGGCTGACGCAATCACTAACTGGACTTCATTAGCTCTTACATTCTACAAGAGGTATTTTCCACCGCAGAAGACTAATGCTCTTAGAAGCCAGATTACGAGTTTTAAACAAGGTCCTACCGAAGATTTTAATGAAGCTTGGGTTCGTTTCAAAAGGCTAGTTCGATCCGTCCCTCATCATGGCTTCCTGATTTGGTTTCTTTTCAACCAATTTTACAACGGGTTGTATGACGATCACAGAGCTTTGCTTGATCCCGCTGCCAATGGAAGATTCCAGGATAATACTAATGACGGTAATGTTTGGAAGTTGATTGATCAGATAGTTAATCACACAGCTGAGTATGGTAACCCCAGAGGTAGTAAGAGAGGAAGTGATTCAGATAATGTTATTGCGGCACAACTGGAGGCCTTAACGGCTCAAATAGCTGAATTAAAAACATCTCACTCTTTGGATAATAAGCAAGAAACGGTTCATATGATTAATCAAGAGGTGTCTTTTGAGAGATGTGGGATAGATGGCCACACTGCAGCCAAGTGTATGTGTTGAACCAAATAGAATATATGTTTATGTTTTGATGATGTCAAGAGTACTTTATATTATATATATTCGTTGCGCGTAATTTTATGTTTAGTCTCTTCATATTAGACTTATTATTTGCAAGCTTAAAGGATTGTGATGAAATTATACAAAGGTATATTGTGATCAAGCCCTCAATCAAGGATCAAGATATTGCAAGATAGTGAGAGAATTATTCAAGCGTCATGAGAAGATGAAGCTCATCTAAAGATTGATCAAGCTTGAATGATGAAGTAGCCTATACTCGAAAATCTCCTTAGAATATTAGAATAGTGTAGGTGATTATCTCGTAATGGTAACGTAAGAGTGGATTTTTTACGTTAGTAAAGTTATAGCTTCACAGCTATAACATTACTTATGTAGGAGCTCAATGTTATTGCTCTTCTACTATAACATTGAGATGCTAAGCTTATATAGCGCACGACTTAAGAAGTTTTCAAATTATTTTTGAAAAATGTTTTTGTCTCTTTTAAATGTTTTAGCAAAAAGTATTTATTTAACAAGGAAGCATATATTCATATTGAGTGTGGTTTTATTTTAATCTTATAATTAGTAATTATATTGGATCAACTTATGAGTTGAGCCATATTATTAATTAGGGTTTCTAATATGGCATACTCTTAAACCCTAAATCTAACCTAATATCAAGCTAGGGTTTCATGAAAAACAAGGCATATGAGCTGTGTTGGTTTCGTGTAACTTAAGGATAAAAGTTGTTTATTGTTAAGATTTTATTCTCTAGAATTATCTTAACATATATTTTATGCTTAACTTGATATGGTTATTTATGATGAGATATTTTAGTTATGGTAAATCTTATTATATCTTAAGATTTAAGGAAAAGATAATATGAGAATAATTGATAAAATTATCTTTTGAATATTCTCTATTATCTCTTAGGGTTTTAAGGAAAGAAATAACAAAGATATGATTTGTTTACATATCTGTTATTTTGGCCTTTAGGGTTTCGATGAAACCGCGTGCTTTGCTACTTCTTTTGCTATAAATACTCTACACTTTGCAACATTTGAAGGTAAGACCTTTTGAGCATAATTTGATTTTATTTTAAAAGCAAAAACCGTATTTTACATGCAAAAACCGTTTTGTTATTTTGAAAAGGTTGTGTGTCATATAAACTTGTGCATTCATTATTTCGTTATCGTTATAAGATAATAGTGCTTAATTTGTAACACCCCCATACTCCAAGTGCCTTACCAGGACCACTCAAAGCATGAGAATGCTACCATTTCGGTTACCCGAGGCAATGATAATCAAATAGACAATAACGAAACGTACTTTAATAATAATAAAGTTTAAAGCGATACAACCAAAACCGAAACTGATAAAAGAAAATACAAAGGTTCTCAAAACTTTCAAATACTAAACAACTAAAAGTGTTTGACACGGCGGAAGACTTCTAAAACAGCAACGTGATGACTCATCCCAGCTATCCCATGTGTAACGTCTCATACCTGCTCAATAACTGCTTACCACCCCCGAATGGATCACCACAGTTTTTAAAACATTTAAACGGGGTCAGTACTAATTACATAAAAACAACAGCTGCAATGAAACCATATTATAAACAACTCAAACAGCACATCTTAATTTCCACAACTCCACCCTATCTCCACATATCTGACTACACACCGAAGTGTGTAGCCTTGCCAGAGTACCCATCGCAACAGATACTCCTCGCCGCCAGTGGAGGACCGCAGCCGTTCCCACCTAAGCCCCGCTCATCTCCATCGAGCGATAAACCCATGTTCATTAATGTGCACATCCCTTCTGTGGCGGGTTTCACAGAAGGCGAATCAAGGGCGTGAAGCCACTCCCGCAAGTGACTCCACTCAGCCAGGGACGCACCCCGAAGATCACAAACAGTTATACAACGATAATCACATTACACTACCAATAATCACCAAATCAGAATCCAATGCCAATACGATATACAACACAACAACAATTACCAACAACACTTATGTAACTAATACTGAGTAGGGAAACCCTACCTGGAATAAGCCATCACAAGACTGTCATAAGCAGCTAATCAAAATGCTCTTCTACGATATCTCCTCCTATAAACACATATACAATCATGCAATTACTACTAAGCCAATCAAACACCCAAAACCCCGAAATATATCCAATTAGGGTTTAACCAAAATTGACGAAACAACATAAAAACTATCCAAGGATCTTACCCTCGACACGACGAACTCAACGGCGTAAAGAACACGACGATCCGACCACCTTAGCCTTTGGAATTTGTTAATAACGTGACGAATGCGAACTACGTAACTCTTTTCTCTTCTCTTGAAAGGTTTTAAGAAATAAAATGATTAAGAATAATGACGGAAGCCTTTTATATTAATCTCGCGTTATTAACAAAACCCGGCTAAAATAACCCGTAATACGCACTTACTCGATCGAGTAAGTCACTTACTCGATCGAGTGACCCTTACTCGATCGAGTGCCACACTTACTCGATCGAGTACCTATTAGACAGAACACTGTTTCGTAAAACAACATACTTACTCGATAGAGTACCCAAAGAGATAGAAAACCGTAGTATTACATAATTGATTTCTTACTCGTTCATTAACGTGAACTTTAGAAGAATCATTAGTGCTTTCTTATTAGCGTAAGTTAGTCACTCGAGTATTTAACGATACTCACTTGAGTTACAACTAGGGTTAGTTGTACGAGTTGGGTTAGTAAATTTGTAATCCGTAGAAAGGTACTAAATTTATTAATCGAGAATATTGGACGTAGGTTTTGTTTTGTGAAACTGAACCACTTCAAAAATCCGTGTGTCTCTCTCTCTTTCGTTTATTTGCATTGTTTTAATTCGTTAATTGATTGATTAGTTAAAATTTAATCAATAAACATTAAATAATTAATTTTACACGTGCAGTTGCAAAAGTAGGCTAAAGTTTTTAAATCCTCAATTCACCCCCCCCCCCTCTTGAGTATTTCGGATCGATAGACTCTTCAGTATGAGTACCAATGAACAAGTTCATGCCTTCCAGTCTTTCAAGCAAGGTACTCCCTATTCTAACTTTTTCCCTGAAGGGAGTCATAATGTATTTGCTCAAGCCCCCCCCCACCCCCCCGCAGAATGCTCATATAATTCCTCTAAATCATAGTAGTCAACCACAAGGGAATTTTGTTCGGCAAAATCAAGGAGGTTTTCAACTGATGCAACCTCCTCCTCAAGCTCCAAGTAATGAGATGGCTGAGATGAAAGCTCTATTGCAACAAAAGCAAATGGCTCAGATTTCCGAACTAATAGCTCACAACAAGATGTTGGATACTCAAGTTGCTCAAATGGCGGCTCAAAATCCTTCAAAACAGTCCGACAATCTTCCTCCTCAAGGTAAACAAGCACATGAGCAAGTTAATGCTATTTCTTTGAGGAGCGGTACTACTTGTCAAAGTCCGGATGTGCCCATTGTTGAAGATGAGGTTTCTTATATGCATCCTAAAGGATTGGGTAATCTCGAGCTAAGTGATGACGAGAAAGAATTAAGCAAAGATCAAACACGGGATAAGCAAAAAGATAAAAAATGAGGAACAACTTGGTTCCTCGATCGAGTAAGCACGTGATTTATTGAGGATCCAGCATACTCGATCGAGTACTACATGGGCTCGATTAAAGAACCCCTAAGATGATAAATTTTCGCGTGTTTCAGCTACGACATTGGAAGAAAATAGGATCATCGATCGAGTGACCACTGGACTCGATCGAGTACACCCCGTAACTGAAGATAATGCTTCCAAAGTTATTTCTAAAGCAAAAGAAGTCGAGCCAATTAAAATTCAACTACCTTTTCCTCAACGATTGTAGAAGTCTAAGCCTAAACAACAGTTTGGGGGTTGATGGAGGTAGTGAAGAATCTTCAAGTGAGTGTGCCATTCACTGAATTGGTCACTCAAGTGCTGGCGTGTGCTAAATTTTTGGGAGAGATCTTATCGAAGAAGTGGTGTTTTGGATGAAGTTGAGACGGTAGAATTCACTCAGGAGTGCGCGGCCGCATTACAAGCTAACTCACCACCGAAGCTAAAGGATCCAAGGAGTTTTTCTATTCCTTATCATATTGGTAGTATAACTATTGATAAGGCCCTTTGCGATTTAGGGGCTAGCGTTAGTGTTATGCCGTATTCAATTTGTAAAAAGTTAAATATGGGTCAACTACGTGTCACTAATATGACCTTGCAAATGGCTGATTGATCTTTAAAGAAGCCTATGGGTGTCTTAGAGGATGTGCCAGTTAGAGTAGGGAAGTATTTTATTCCAGTTGACGTTATTGTTATGGATATGGCTGAGGACTCCCAAGTACCCATCATTCTTGGTAGACCATTTCTTCACACTACAAGAGCACTCATAGATGTTAGAGATGGTATTTTGACACTAAGAGTTGGGGATGACATTATTAAATTTGTTCTTGATAACGCTTTAAAGCGTCCCCTTTCAATAGCTCCTTGTTATATGCTTCATGTTGTTGCTCCTACTATTGATGATTCCTTTGCTTATTGTTTGGACATGAATTCGTCTGACGCTCCTGCTACTGCGTCATATCCATGGAGCAAGGAAGTCGATGAGATTGAGAGGTTTATTTACGGAGATGAACCTCCTCCTGAGATGGTTTACAGCTGTGATGAGAGCGTTGACTTGGAAGCCGAGTTGGATGCTTTGGAAGCAGAGATATTCAGAGAGAAGCCCGCCAGAATTTATGAGATGAAGCAAGTTCCTATGATAGATGAAGTGCCATATCTCCTTCCTCATGATGATGCCTTGAAGAGCAATGAACATACTTGATCGTATTGATTGTGCCTTGCATGACATTTGTTTTTAAATGCAGGAAATTTGCTCGACAAGATGAATACCCGATTGAGTGCCGATGGGCTCGATCGAGTACCTTCACTTTTTGGGTTTAATTCGTAGCTGGCTTAGATAGGAATTGCGTGGTTTCTCCCCTATTTTTGCAGCTGGTTTGGGGGAACTCTTACGCTATTACCTGGTATTCTCTTCCCTTGTATCTACTTTTATTGTATTATCTGTTGTTATTTCCCATTCCTTTTGTTAGATGTGTCCTTTAGGTTGCTGAAAATTTTTGTGTGATTTCTATGCTCTAGGCGTCACAATGAGGACACTGTGACATTTATGTTTGGGGGGAGGAGTCTTTAATTATGTTGTGTGATTTACTTATTGTTGTGTACATTTATATCAAAAATCCATAAAAATTAAAATTTTTATAAAATACAAAACATGTTTTTACTTTGTTTCAGGTCAAGTCTTGGTGAATTAAATAACAATGATGTTAAATTGCATTGTTTTTATATTTGAATCCCATATAGTTGTCCATGTACATTATTTTGACCCGTTATTCATGAAAACAAATCTCATAACTCGAGTCTTGACCGTATTGATATGCCTTATACTAAGTAAATTTGACACAATTATGTTGGTAAACTATTTAAATTATGAGGTCTATAGAGCTTCCTAGGTCACGAACATCAATAAACTGGTCTCATTGTCAATTAGGCTTGAGTGTGGTTTCTTCTTGTGGAATGTGTAATATCAAACTGCATAAGTGTGACATTGATTTCTTGATACTTTTATTGTTTTCATTTGACTAAGTACATGTGGAAAGGCGGTTCTTACCGTTCAAATAAGCCTTACATTACCTTTTGTTTAGCCAGTTTGAAACCTTGTAGCCAACTTTAAATTACATCCTATGAAGCTACAATCCAAGAATTTGCCTACCTTTTCGGGACAGTTGCAGTTGCTTGTTTTTCATGTCTATTTTGCTATTATGGTTGGGTTGGGACTTTTTGTTGTCATGTGGGTATGGCAAAGTACTGTTTAGCAATTGTGTTGTATCCTTGTGTTGGAAAAAGAAAAATATAAAGGAAAGGAAAAAAAAGAAAAAATTGAAAAAGAAAAGAAATTGATTGCTTCATTTGGTTTTGTCAAGGATCAAAAGGATGATCGTTAGAGTCTAATGCATATTTGGAGAGTACCTCATTCGCTCTCATATGTTGTAAAGTTAAGATTATTTCTCTAAGTTGGGTTCATTTATCATAGATTTGGTTTTGGTTTAGCGCTACGACTACCGTCTTAGTTCCACATATCCATAACGTGCTTTGCCACAAACCATTTCTATCCCTTTAACTCATTTGCCACCCTTATTGTCCTTGATACATGTACTTTTGTCTACATATTGTAATTGCATATTAGTTGGGGAAATCTATATCACATTAGATTGCATGCATGTTTCATAAGTTGAGTGAGTGTTTCAACTTCTTTATATCTTCACATATAACTCACCCTTACATACTTATGAGTGCATGAGTGAATCCGCGAGAATCCGACTGATTTGTCTTCCAAAATCGAAAGGTATTTGGCATTTGTCTATAGTATGGTGACTTGAGACTTGAGCTACGTTTTATATTACCCGTACCTTTGAATTTGTTTTATTGGTACACTTTGGTCATTGCTTTGTTACAATTATGGATAGCTTGGGATTTGTATGCATTAAACATTAGCTCTGAGTTATTTGTTTGTCATTTGTATGATTGCCTTTTATATTGTGTGATGCTTTACTTGAGGACAAGCAAAGATATGGTTTGGGGGAGTTTTATGAGTCATAATTATATGCATATTTATGCCTCCCCTTAATTACTTTTGATACGGTTTTCGTGCTAGTTTATATTAATTACATGCCTTTTATGTTAGAATATTCTTACTTCCACTATTTGATGTTTAATGCAGGAATGATGCATTTAAGGAACAAAGGAATGAAATGGGCATCGCGGAGTGGGCATGAAGGAATACACGAAGTATGGAACGGGAATCCATAAGAATGAAGGAAGAGAAGTTAAGAAGACAACATGAAGAAAAGAGCTGAAGATGAAGAATACTCGATCAAACCTACATAGACTCGATCGAGGAACCTGTGTACTCGATCAAGTGCACATATGCTCGATGGAGGAACCACTTGTTTCCAGAATTTTTCGCAATTTCCTTACGTTGGTTATGTTTTACTATAAATATCTAAGTCGTACCCTATGTTTATGAACGCTTTATTTCTACCTAGGGACGTATAGCTACTCTAAAAACTCTCTTAGAATACTCTTAGATTAGTTTATATTAGTTTTGCTTTGGATCTATTGTTCTTTAATTAAGGTACTTCATTAATCTTTCTTTACTTATTATTAATTCAAATTCTATTTCATTCAATTGTTTTGTTCATCTTATTATGCCTTTAATCATGTTGTTCATTAATCTTATTGGTTTTATTCCATTTATCATGAGTAGCTAATTTCATAATCTAGGGAGAATGGGGATCTAGGTTGTTAGAAGGGGAATTAATTAATGAATTGATAGTTAAAATTGCTTATTCGTTGTTGTTCAGTTTATTGTTCTTCATCTAGTTAGTTAATTATTGGCTAGGGTTAATTGACTAGTGTAGCGAATTGAGACTTTCACCAACACGAAAATCATCCACGGCCTTATCCAACTTCAGTTTTTCCAAATATGTATGACTAAGAAAACGGGTGTTGACAAGAGTCTTACTCTGAAGTTTTTTGAAATTTGCTCGCTGCTCCGTCGAAGAAAACACGTCCTCTTCATAACCCCGAATAAACCGAACGAAAGGTCGTTCCGGCGAGCAACTGGTGATGGAATTAGAGGAGTTTCCTCTATTTGCTCTTCCTGCGCTCTTGAAGTATAAACCTCTCCCCTTTTCCTCTTACTTCTTCTCCTTGAATTCTCCATGAATGAAAACAGTAGATGCATCAAATACTCCCTTAATTAAACCCCAAAATCAAATTTTGAACTGTAGTAGCAAACCCTAGAAATTTAGAAATTTCTAGTGTATTTGGAGAAAATTTGATTGGAAATAATTTTATAACGGAAAGGTAATATGTAGTGTTTATTAGATTGTAATTTGATGGAGCTTAAGAAAATTTGAGAGGCAAATTTGTGTGTGTGAGATAGGGTATTGTCGAGCAAAAGAGGAATAGAGTATGAAGACTAGTTTTTTTTTTTTTTTTAATGAATTGTGAGAGAAGACAAAATGTACTTGTTTAATCTTTTCAAACAAAATGAGAACAACCCAGTTAGGAGCGTAACAGCTCCGTTAGGCGTCTTTAACGGCTCGGTTGAGCATCTTAAACAGCCTCGTTAGTCACACGGGTGACTTTGGCATACAAGTCGATGCGAGTTTTCGTCAAATTTTTGTCATGGGACGGTTTTAGAAGGTTAACAACATCGTACCTAACACTAACATTCTCGTTTCTCACACATTCCAAAAAAAATTCAATCTAAACTTCTCACGAAAACGTTACCTGCACATATAGCTTGTAAAATTATTAATTCTCTCCCTCACACACTCATAAATTAAACTAAATAACAAAAAAAAAAATGATAACGAAATAAAATTTACAACAAAAATACAATGGGTTGCCTCCCGTAAGCGCTGGTTTTTAAGGTCCCGCTCGACCTTTGTTACCTCGTTCAAGTGGAAGAGGATTCGGGTTGGAGGTACACGACCTCAATCACTCTGACAACGTCATTTGCATAATAGTGCTTTAACCGTTGACCATTTACCTTGAAAAGGTCTCCATTTGCACTCTCTGCCTCCACTGAACCAAACTTATTGACCATAGTAACAATATACGGTCCAGACCACCTAGATTTAAGC
Source organism: Silene latifolia (assembly GCF_048544455.1). NCBI lineage: Eukaryota > Viridiplantae > Streptophyta > Magnoliopsida > Caryophyllales > Caryophyllaceae > Silene > Silene latifolia. The sequence continues at coordinate 100,884,433 of NC_133532.1, read as the reverse complement.
TTACCAAGGAATATTTTCAATCTTGAATTAAACAAGAGCACATTTTCACTCACGTGGCAAAATTTTCATGTCGTGCCACCTCTTTGTGCGATCCTTATACATCCTAGAGCTTTCATAAGCACTAAGACAAAACTCATCGAGTTCATTAAGTTGCAGAAGTCGCTTCTCCTTAGCCAAAGATGGGTCGAAATTTAGCTCTTTTATCGCCCAATATGTGGGATACTCCAGCTCCACTCAAAGGTGACATGCCTTACATATACCAACCGATAAGGTGACATACCTATTGGTGTTTTAAAAGCAGTACAGTATGCCAATAAAGTGTCATCCAGCTTCATGCTCCAGTCTTACCGATTCTTGTTAACTACCTTCTCCAAGATAGATTTTAGCTCCATGTTCGAAACTTCCACATGACCGTTAGTCTGTGGATGGTAAGCTAGATCGGTCCGATGAGATACTCCATATTTAGCCAATAGAGTTGATAAATGCTTCTCATGAATGTGTGTGCCACCGTCGCTGATGACAACTCGAGGGACATCAAAACGAGAAAAAATGATCTTCTTAAATAAATTCATCACCACCTCAGCATCATTAGTAGGGGAAGCAATGACTTCCACCCACTTTGATACATAGTCTACATAAACAAGGATGTAATGATTCCCTTTAGAAGATGGAAAAGGACCTTGAAAATCAATTCCCCAAATTTCGAAAAGCTCAACCTCAAGTATACCGGTCTAAGGCATTTCATGCCTCCTAGATATGTTACCAGTCCTCTGACAAGCGTCACAAGTAGTAAAAAAAAGCGTGAGCATCTCGAAATATGGTAGGCCAATAAAAGCCTGACTGTAAGACTTTAGCAGTAGCCTTAGAAGCACCATGGTAACCGCCATAAGGAGAAGAGTGACATCGGTCAAGGATACCATTTACCTCCCACTTAGGTATACAACGATGGTAAATACCTTCAACACAGGAACGAAACAGATATGGTTCATCCCATAAATAATAGCGAACATCGTGCAAGAATCTCTTTTTATGCTGATAAGACATATCAGATCTCAGCTGTTGACCTACTATGTAATTCGCATAGTCAGCGAACCATGGCTCCTCAGTAGAAGAAATATGCATAAGGGAGTCATCTGGAAATGAATCATCAATTTGAATAACATCTTTGTCATCATAGCGAAGTCGGGAAAGATGGTCTGCGACTACGTTCTCCGCTCCCTTCTTATCTCGAATCTCGAGATTGAATTCTTGCAGCAACAGAATCCATCTAATAAACCTTGGCTTGGCCTCTTGCTTGGCCAAAAGATACTTTAATGCAACATGATTAGTGAACAAAATGACTTCAGATCCAACTAGATAGGATCTAAATTTCTCTAGTGCAAAAACAATAGCTAGAAACTCTTTCTCTGTGGTAGCATAGTTCACCCGAGCTCCATCAAGTGTTTTGATGGCATAATGAATAGCATGTAGAGCTTTTTCCTTCCTTTGACCCAGCATAGCAGCCACAGCATAATCAGATACATCACACATGACCTTGAACGGAAGATTCCAATCCGGAGATCGCATAATAGGGGTTGAAATCAAACCTTGCTTAATCTTGCAAAAAGACTTCATACATGTATCAGTAAACATAAAAGAAGCATCCTTCAGTAGCAACTGTGTAAGTGGTTTAACGATCTTAGAGAAGTCCTTGATAAAGCGGCGATAAAAGCCGGCATGACCAAGAAAACTTCTCACCCCCTTAACATTCGTTGGTGGGGGTAATTGCTCAATCACTTGCACCTTTGCCCTGTCAACCTGGATACCCTTAGCAGATACAAGATGGCCAAGTACTACTCCTTCAGTGACCATGAAATGACACTTTTCCCAGTTAAGGACCAAGTTAACGTCAACACATCTTTTCAAGACCTTTTCCAAATTTACCAAACAAGAAGAGAAACCAGTGCCATAGACACTGAAATCATCCATGAAAACCTCTATAATAGACTCTAAATACTCAGAAAAAATGGTCATCATGCATCTCTGGAAAGTAGCAGGTGCGTTACACAACCCGAATGACATCCTACCAAATGCAAAAACACCAGAAGGGCAGGTAAAAGTCGTCTTCTCTTGATCATCTTGATGAATCGGGATTTGAAAGAACCCAGAGTATCCATCCAAATAACACAAAAAACTATGGGATGCTAACCGTTCTAGAATCTGGTCAATAAATGGAAGGGGGAAATGGTCTTTACGGATGGCGGCATTTAATTCTCTGTAATCAATGCACATCTGCCACCCTGTGACGATACGGGTCGGTATTAACTCATTTTTATCATTTTTTACAATAGTAGTCCCTCCCTTCTTCGGGACCACTTGGACTGGACTAACCCACTATGAGTCTGAAATGGAATAAATAATGCCAGCATCTAACAACTTAAGGACCTTTTTTTTACGAAATCTTGCATTTTCTGGTTCAACCGTCGTGGGGCCTGAGCATGAGGACGGTGACCCTCCTCCAGATTAATCCTATGCATGTAAAAATCAGGACTAATATATGTAAGGTCATCTAGACTGTAGCCTAAAGCCTTCTTATTGTATCTCAAAACGGCCAACAACTCAGCAAGTTGACTCTCAGACAAATTTGCATTGACAATCACAGGGAAAGACTCAATCTCATCCAGAAAAGCATATTTCAGACTATAGGGAAGTGGTTTAAGTTCGGGCTTACATACCTCAGTCGCGCAAACGGTCTGAACTAAGACACTTACCAACTTACTCTCTTCGGGGTTCAGCTCCCTTCCTTCCAGCGCGGCTTCTAACACATCAACAATAGCATCGTTGACCTTAGGGTCACCTGCACAAGAATATAAATACACAAAAGCTTCAAAGGGATCCCTGTGTAGGGACCCATGCCGGGTACTATGTCAATGAAATAACATGACTCCTCCATCATCGGATTTTTCAAAGCATTGATCAAGTTAAAAGTCACCTTTTCATTCCCTACCTCTAGAGTAAGTCGGCCATTTTTCACATCAATGATCGCTCCTGCAGTGTGCAAGAATGGTTGTCCCAAGATGATCGGGATCTATGAATTCTCAGACATATCCAAAACAATAAAATCAACCGGGAAAAATAATTTCTCGATCCTCACTGGTACATCTTCTAGGACACCTAGAGGTCTCTTTACTGACCTATCGGCCATTTACAGGTTTATGTTTGTTCATTTTAACCCTCCCATGTTGAGTTTCTCACATATAGAATATGGAATGACACTCACACTCGCCCCCAAATCACATAAAGCTTTGTCAATTATTTGGGTTTCTATTATGCAAGATATCGAGAAACTACCTGGATCTTTCAATTTCGGAGGTGCATTGCTTTATAAGAGTGCACTGCACTCTCCTGTAAAAGCAACGATCTCCATGCTACCCAAACTACGCTTCCTAGTTAAAATATCCTTTATGAATTTAGCGTAAGAAGATACCTGGGTGATAAGATCCAAAAATAGAACAGTTACCTGTACGCTTCTTGATAACATCCTTGAACTTACTAAACTGCAAATCTACCTTTTTACTCTGCAACCGTCCTGGAAATGGTACTTTAATCACGATGGCAGGCTCGACTTTATCAGAAATTGAGTCAAAACAATTGAACTCGGCTTAGCAGGGGTAACCGGTCCGTTTGGGACACTTAACAACCCCTTTCCAGTCGTAACCGGTCCGCTTAGGACACTTAACCGCCCGTTTCAGACTCAACCGGCCGGTCCACTCCCCCAAACCGGTCGGTTAGCCCAACGTCCCTCTTTCTTTTCGTCTTCTTTTGTTTCTCTAGATTGTTCGTTGAGCGGTCATCAGCACTAACCTGATTAGAATCACTCACGGGCTTATTTCCTTCCTTTTGAAGCGCAAAGAAATCCCATGCTGCACCATTTTCATTTTCATTTTCAACCTCTCTTTCTACCACTCCCTCACCTTCTTCATTTGGCATCGACGGACCATCGTAATGAGTACCACTTCATAAGAATATAGCATTTGCATGCTCATTTTGTTGAGGCGGATTTCCTTGTGGAGGTAATGAACCCTGTTGACGAGTTGACTGGTTTGCTGCCAGTTAAGCCATTTGCTTCTCCAACATTTTGACAGCAGTGTCCTTAGCTTGCTCATTTTTTTGATATTGAGCAATAAAATTAGACATCATTGACTTTAATTCCGTCATATCACTAGGGCCTTGGGAAGGCTGAAGTGGAGGTGCTTGGTTAAACTATTGCTGTTGGTTAAAAGGAGGTTTCAGGTACGATTGTTGTTGATTTGTACGGTGAGGTGGGAGGTGTGGTGGTTGTTGTTGTTGAGTGGGTGGGTCATGGGTGGGTGGAGGAGGGTTAAGCACGTTTTGGCTTCTGTATGAAAAATTTGGGTGCTCCTTAGTTTGTTCATTGTAAAAATTCGAATATGGCGTACCTTGACGGAATGACTGAAATGCTAGAACCTACTCCATTTCCGCCATATAATTGGATGCATAATGACTTTTACTTCCATACCGCTCACAGAGTGCCTCTTGCTGTACCATAGCATGTACTTGTTTTTTACTACTCGATCCCCTAGAAGACTCGAATTTGTCAAATTTAGCATTCAATGCTTCTAATTGAACAGTCACAGCACTATATTCACTGCTACTTCTCCTTGTGCTTCCTCTCGGATTTCCATACTAAACGGTATGAGTTGCCATTTCTTCAATAATATTCCAAGGTTTGTCATCATCGGTGTTATTTTTGAATTGGCCATTTGCCGCAGAATCTAGAACGGTCAGATGATCGTCATACAACCCGTTGTAAAATTGATTGCATAAAAACTAAATTTGGAATCCATGATGAGGTACTGATCGGACTTATTTCTTGAAGCGAATCCAAGCCCCATTCAAATCCTCAGTCGGAGCTTGCTTGAAGTTTGTAATCTGACCTAGGAGAGCGTTAGTTCGTTGTGGAGTTATACTACTTCTTATAGAACGCGAGAGCTAAAGAATTCCAATCAGTAATCCCCGCTGCTTCGATCAAAATCTGTAATCTACTCCCTTGCGCTATCCCGTAAAGAAAAAGGAAAAATCGTTTCCTTTATCTTGTCTTGCGTAATTCCGACAATCAAAGGAATAATAGAGCAGTAGTCCGTGAAGATACCCATATGTTTACCGGGATCCTCGGTAGCAGCACCACCGAACTGATTCCTCTTCACAAGATTTATGTAAGAGGGACGAATTTCGAAAGTACCATTTTCAGTAGTTGGCAACTTGAACCCCTTAGGAATCGTTTCCGTAGTAGACTCAGAATGACTCGAAAGTTTAGTCATCTTGATGGTAGAAGTAGTGAACAAGGTTGATGAAATATCTTCTTCAAAAGACTGATTTGTCGCAATATATTCCTCGTAAATTCTGTCACGCGTACTCAAGTCTTCTGCTTGACTAATTTCCCTGAAAAAATTCTGTCGAGCATGAAGTATCTTCTCCGGTTCGGGATCGAAAGGCACGAGCTCGGACCTAGAATACCTGGGCATAAACAAAAACTAACAGGAGAATGATAAGAACGGTCTCAAGGAACTGCTGTTCCCGGAGACGAGGATGGAAAAATATAGACAAGAAAAACAATAAAATGTAAATAGACAAAGCCGTCTCCCCGGCAACGGCACCAAAATTTGATCGGTTAAAGTCGTATCACCAAATCAAAGATAATAACCCAACAAGTCTAACCTAAGCTAGTGTAGTCGGGGTCGAACACAAGGAGACGGAAGTCACTACTAATTACTAAACTAGTCTAAATTATCCGGTTTCTGGGGTTTGTTTGATTTTGATTTCTAAAACTAGGAGATTGCGAGAATTAAAGCAAATCAATACTATATATTAATTTCAGAAACCAAGGGACTTCCATGTACTTAAATAAATCTATACACATTAATTATACTATATAGTTTTAAATCGCTAGCGCCGTGTGATGGACCTGAACAAGGGACTTCAATGTAAATATTATATAATTTTGGTTAAAAGTATAAATTTAGAGAATATTAGAATATGGTGAGTTTTCTTAAATAAATGGGTCCCACTTATGGTATTAATTAGTATAAATATGTTAATTATTTAACATACATAAATATAATATAAGTATATGTTATATTTTGGAAACTATTAAAAGGTAAGTAAATTAATTCAGATTTTCAAAAAAATATAATATTCCATAATTCATTGAATATGTAATTTAATTAGTAAATAATAATGATTGCTCTTAATCTAATATTTCAGCTTTTTTTAAATATATATAACTCTAATACAAATAGATAATCAACTATTATGATACTAACCTTCCATATGAGTAGTAAAAGCAAAAATAATATATAGCAACGAGAGTAGTGAAAGTCATACTAGCAGCAACAAGAGTAGTGAAATTAACAATAATAAATGCGGGAGTAGTGAAAGAAAAAATAATGACTGCGGGAGAAGTGAAAGTAATAGTAGTCACAACACATGTAATGAAAGTAACAGTGGGAACAACAGAAAGAGTATGAAAAATTTACTAACAATTCGATTTTAAGAAAATATTAATTTATTTAAATATACGAGCTTGACAAAACTAACGGGTTAACCGTAAAAATAGCAGGAATAGTAAAACAAACAACATTAACCGAATAAGTAGTGAACGTAATAGTATTAACAGAGAATGTAGTGAAAGTAATAATATTAACAGCGGGAGAGTGGACGTGTCTCATAATTTGTTGATTAATTTTACTTCTCATCATAATTTCAATATATAAATTGTAAATGTATGTGTTAACCAAATTTAGAGAAATCATATTTCATAGAAAATAAAATTTAAATATTAAATAAATGTAGCCCAGGTTTAAATGTTAAATAAAGGTAGCCCGGGCGTAGCCGGGCACCAAACCTAGTATCAATAAAAGAGAAAAGACCAGGATCTCAGGTTCACTACGGGATTCATATGGAATGTTCAGCAGATTAATCAAATCAACGATATAATGTAATTAGACAAAGGATAAGTCCTTTCGGATCGAATATCGGCCTTAGGATTATACTAACGGGCTTTCGCGTCTTATTAGCTAAATCCTACCGATTACATGTAAGTGTAATAAATAAGGCTTTTGATCTTAGGTTATGATTTCTCATATTCAATTAATGAGTTGTGTACTTTAACAAATCAATTGATAAGTTATAACATGTAATTTACGCAAAGCAATGAATTGTCGATCTAATTAAACGCATAAACAAGTCCTAGTTAACCCGTAGATTCCCCTCCATCCTAGTCAAAGAATTAGCTACTCATAATTGGATTTGAAACAATAACGGTAGTGAAAGATGAATTCATAATTAAAGACATGAAATCAAAATAAAACATGAACGAAGAAATGATTAACGAAAAAGAGAATTAAATTGCATAGAAATAAACTTGAAAGATGAATTACCAAGCGATTAATGAAAGTTGCAAAGACCTTGATTGTAATTCAATAATAATGCTTGAAAAACGATGTAGAATAGTTAACAGAGTACTTAGGGTTCAATGTTAATAAAAAACGTACGTCGAAATACAAACTACATCTTATTTATATTAATCATGGGTCTAAGCAAAGCCCATACGAAATAAGCTAGAACGGTCCGGTTCAAGACACATGGCCGTCCTATTCTCACTATAACAGCCTCACTACAAGTGTAACGGCCTTGTTCAAGTCTAACAGGGTCGTTTGGGACGCTTAACAGCCATGTTACAGGCACGCTAACGCAGTTCTCTGTATTGAACATTGCCCAAAGCAATTTCTTGAGTCTCTAAGGCCTCCTAGCTTGCCTTCTCTTAACTCCAAGCGGTCTTCTGGTAGTCTATTCCATATAAAGGCTCCGACGCATTCCCCGTATGTCATAATTTAGCAAAAAGTGTGCTAAACACGACAATTCCTGCAAAATGGTAAACAACATACCTAAAGTAGCAAAGTAGGGAAAACGTAGCAAAATACCTAATAAAAGATCGTAAAATAGCTCAAATGGTAGAGGAAAAACATGTAAAATGATGGTACAAAATGGACACATTAAGAGGGGAGGGGGAATTCAAACCTGGGACCTATTGTCCACAATACCTCTATATTAACCCCTAGACTAAGACATCTTTGGTATCAACTCTCTAATTTATGTGATCTTCAATTCTATCTTTTCTTAATTAACCTATAATAAAGCTTGGGTCTTTATATACAGTTTATTCCACCCAAGACAAGAAACCTGGTATGATTAGGAAATAAGATCATAGAAAATACGAAAATTCTTAAGCGCGAAACCAAACACGGACTACACAAATCAAGAAAAATAACAGAATTCAGCGGAAGAATCCGCCAAATGCATGACTCGCGCCATGAGCACTAGCGTGCGACTCGCAGGGGAAATGCGGGCGACTCGCACGGCGCACGAACCAACCTTCTTCTTGCTTCGTTTCTTCGTTATTCTTTGTTTCTACAATTCATAAAAATACAAGGCACTCAAATCTTAATAAATCCGCACTTTGCTTTGAATTGTCCAACATGAACCAAGCCAAAAATCAACTTCCTACAAATAGTCGAACCTCTGACCACTACTTGTCCCAATAGTCTAGTCTCCACTTTGACTTGAATTTAAACATACCAAAGGACAAACAAACTAAGTGTGCAATCGTAATACCCGTTTTCAATATAGAATCTAAAATAAATTTAAAAAGAATTAGATAAGTAAATGAGGTAATTTAGTGAGTAATTATTGTAACTATTGTAACACCCCCACATACCAAGGGGCCTTACCAATGACCACCCTAGCATATGAAGATGCTACAATCTCGGTTGCCCGAGGCAAGTATATCAAAAGTCACCATTCAAGAACAATTATTAAAGTATAAAGTTTAGTGAATACATCGTCTTAACTGAAAGCCAAAGTAAAAGTATATAAATCTCAATATATCAAAACAAAGTATCTAAACTCATGATAGCGGAAGCTAGACTCGAAGTGAAGACATACCATCCTCGTCCCCGCAGCTAAATGTAATCATCACCTGTCACAATCTGCTCACCATCCCCGAATGGATCACCACTGTTTTATAAAACATAACGGGGTTAGTTCACTGAATAATCGAGATAAGCTAATAGCAAAGAAACAACCAAGGCAAACAACTGTACAACCATTCTCCAACTCCAATCATATCTCATATCCGGCTACACACTTAAGTGTGTAGCCTTGTCAGATTACCCGTCGCGACAGATAATCCTCACCGCCAGTGGGGGACCGCAGCCTTACCCACCTAAGCCCCACTCATCGCAACGAGCAACAACCCATGTCCATTAATGTGCACATCCCCCTTTGTGACGGGAACCACAAGGGGCGAATCAAGGGTGTGAAGCCATTCCCGAAAATGAATCCACTCAACTGAGGACGTACCTCGCAAACATAGACAAACAACAATAATTCCAACAACCAATAAAGACAATTCCAACAACGATACTAAACATTCCAATACCACAACAATTCATCTTAAATCAATTAAATAGACAAATGAGTAGGGAAACCCTACCTTATCATTGATCCGAATCACAAGTACACAACGGAAGATAGAAACATTCCTCTACGAATCCTTCACCTATCAATAATCACAACAATCTAATCACAATCATACCAAACCACTTTTTCCCCAAATCTAATCATTAGGGCAAAACCTAAAAGACAAATCTAATCAAAAGGCGTAATACTAGTGACTTACCGACGAAACCGATGCGAAAGAGATGAACGAAAAACTCACGAATGATAAATTACCTTGAGAGTGATTAAGGGTGATTAGAGGAGTGAAGAACATAGTTTAGGTTTTGGTAAAAGAAATAGAAACTGTGAAACGAGGTTTATATAATCTTTAATCAACCTTAATTAAACCGTGGAAATTAATCACGTCAGACCGGTTACTTGGTGGTACTCGGCTGAGTACGCCCTACTCGGCCGAATATCTCACTACTCGGTCGAGTTTTCCTAGACAGTAACCTGACCAGAAAACACACGACACCCTACTCGGCCGAGTAAACTAGACTTAGAAAACCGTGGTATTACAGTCTTCCCTCCTTAAAATGAACTTCGTCCTCAAAGTTCACACCCATCCTATATAACATGCTGACATGCCACTCCTTAAACTAACACCACTCAACTCTCATCCTCCAACCCTGACACGCATTCACCCAACAACGCCTACCTCAACAACGCAGTTTGGAATATAGCATCTACCATGTAATATCCTCCTAACTTCATAGTATTATCGAATACCAACAACACCTGCGTCGCCAACTTTGTCTTACTTCCATACCGCACACTAGCAAATCCGATACTAATACAATCCACCAAGCGAGTTGTTACAACTATACTACTTAAGAAACTGGGTCAAGGAAGTACGGAAATAGAATGAACTTATGCCGTTGGAACTTGTCGAGTCAGAGTTAAGTAATTATCATGTCAGAATTGCGTAAGTGTCATGTTGGAATTTTTAAGTCATTTGAATTCGGAAATAGAATCTATAGCTTAGGGTCAATTCAGCAAATGGGGTTGAGGGAAGAGGGACGAACAGTTGGGCAAAGGAGGCCAGCCAACCGGCCGGACGAGCAAGAGATGAAGGTTTGTGAGTTTTTATGCGACTTTGGTTGAGTGATCGCGGACCGTCTTTAGTTCTTTTTCTGAGATTAGTCCTAGAAGAGGTGCGCACACTCGAAAAGAAGGGTAGAGAATTATGAATAGGCTAGTTAGATTATAGGCAATCATTGTTTAATCGATAAGGCCGATAAGTAAATGACGATCTCTCTAGTTTAGTTCGTTGCAATGATCACTGTGGGTGGTGTAGTATTGCTTTAATTGTCATTGTCTTTCTAGTATTGGATTGACGGAGTTTGTTTGTTTTATGTGTATCTTAAAAATCATTTTAAATTGCTAAGTTGAGATAATCCATATGATATTTAGGAATTTTGAATGTTTTGGCTGGCGCGAGTTGGAGACGACTTTTAGTTTATACATAATCTCCTAGCATTTTATTAATGTTGGATTTGACTCATAGGTGATGGGATATCACCATTGACTTTTGGTATTAATTATTTAATTAAGTTTAAGCAATCTTCATTTTAATATGTACCGCCACAGGTTATTCCGTGATCGTAACATGCCTTATCATTAGGGAATATTGTTGTAAGATTGTTGAATAAGTAGGATTTTAAAACAACAAGCGTGACCAACATACAAAGTACCAAGTGTTGCAACAACTAGCAGTTGTACGCCACTAGTACTAAGTACCCAATATATCATCATAATAAAGAAGGCCAAATGTAGCAAAGAAACTCGCAAGAGCAAAACCATTACAAATGCTAACACAATCATATGAGATATCAAAATCACTAATGATGGAATGACGTACCAATAATAACAGACGCAAGACTCCAAAGCAAAACATGACCAAATGTACTATTATACCAAGTTGCTTGAAAGGATACAATCATACAAACGCCATGGACAGAGACAACGTCTCGCTTAAGTATTCAAGGTGTCATGATGACCACCTCAAACGTGCCTACATTAAATCAATAGAAACTCTAGTTGAAAACCAAGAAAAAAAAGAGCATCTTAAGCGAGCATAAATCAACTATTTAAAGGTGCAGATGTTAGACTAGCAAGTACAACCAAAAGCTCCAAAAAACGAACTCCCGTCGCAGTTCCAAATTGTAACACCCCCATTTATTCGGGAGCCTTTAGCTAGACATTCCCAAATAAATAAGACTGTTACCATCTCGATTTCCCGAGGTAGTGAATAACAAAGTACAACAAACCAAAGTACTTTAGATAAAATTTAGCGATTACATGTTTATTACAAATTAACCAACTAAACTTAATATAAAATAAGATACAACTCGCAGCGGAAATAAATAAAGTGACTAACTACTCTAAGTGATCTAGACAGCAACTATGGTCCAAGTCAAGCTCGCGTCCCAAATGCTCCCAAGTCAGCTAATCTTTAGTACCTGTCAAATCTGCTCCTCATTATGATTCATCACAGGTGTTCATGAATACAAGGTCAACCACGAGGTTGAGTAGGAATAACCAACAATATATCAAAGTGAAATGATATGATATATAATGCCAATACAACTGAGCTCATCACCCGAAACACCCATTCACCATCCCAACCGAAGTTGAGGTATTCACCATCCCAGTGTAAAACTGAGGTATCCACCATCCCAGTATAAAACTGAGGTATCCAATTCAATTGCAAATGTCATGACGATAACAATAATCATCCCAGAACGAGTCTGAGGTATCCAATAATTACGATATGAATAAACCAATAACCAAAGCATAACCCAATGACATATAATTCACATCCGATAATTCATCCAACGAAAATTAACTACACAGTTCCACAATTCCTCTTATCAAATAAATAGCAAGACAAGTTGAGTAGTTATCCTACCTTTTCGCAAATCTTCGAGTCACGCGAGTCAAACAAGCAATCAAAATTGATCTTTTACAAATTCATAACCTACATAACATAATTATGTACAATTACTATACAAACAATAATAAACCAACTAATCATGCACTTATCCTATGCCCATTGCGTCCTAATCCTTTTGACAACTTTAAAGCTAAGTATCTAATCCTACCGTTTTACAGCACAATTCAGTCTCACTATAAAATTCATAATTAATTCAATAAAAATCAAAACGAGGTAGGACCAATGGGGTTGGAACCGTAAGACTCATATCTACAATTCCTGTGAAATAGACTTTTCTCAAATTCCAGACTTATCAGGGTTTTCTTGAAAGATTTATAAATACTGATGAATTCCGTCGCATAAAAAGTATTGATCCATAAAATAAGTTTAACATATGATTTGTGAGAAATTCCTTTTCCTAGAATCATCTAGACTCTTCAAAGTTATTGTGTTAAAAAGACCCAACTCAATTTCAATTTATAAATTAGGTTTACGAATTAAACTTTAGACTACTAGTGCATTCGCGGATTCTCAGTCGACATGTTCATAACGAATTTATCCTGAAAAATCTACACGGTCAATTGCTACGAAATTTTACAGGCATCAACTAGGCTTGAAAATAACCTAAGTCTATTCGGTTACGTTTTTGAAGACAACGACTTTAAGATGGTCTGATAATTCGTTTAAGACAACTTACAGATTTACAGAATTGTTGTAACTTTATTCTTTAACAAAATTGTCACAAATTTACCTATAGATGATTATATTTAATCTAGACATGATTAGGTGATGAACTAAAACTTAAAACATGCTTATAAGGATTAAATATTAAAACTTTGAAAGATTAAAGATGAACTTACAAAATAAAAGATTCAATCCAATGGGAGTAGATGCTAAAATCCCCAAATTGATTACCCAAATCCCTTTTCCCTTTTTATCTTCCTTCTTATTCTCCCTCTCCCTCCCTAACTTTTATGTGATGTTGTAAAAGTGAATAATTGATTTATGAATAGGCTAGCATGATATATATAGTAGTAAGGTAGTATTATTTTAGGAAAGTTTCCTCCTGCTTTTGATGATGTCGCGCGAGGTTTTACTGCGACTACAGGCTCTGGTATCTTAGGTAACCCTAATGAAATTGCTGCCCCCAAACTTATGAAGAAATTGGCAGACATTTATTTCGCGACGTTCTTTCTTTGCCTCGGGTCTGTTTTCTCTTTGACACCTCGCCAGCTTGCTTTGTGGCAGTCTCAGCAGGGTTCCCACTCTTCTGATTGGTTGCGTGCGGTTCCTATCTCGGGGTTGGGTCAGACTATGAATGGGAGGACGTACCGTAGTGTGCTTGGGTATCGTATGGGTGTTCCGTTATTCACGGTCTCTAGGCCTGTCCGGCTTGCTCTCGGGTTTTTGCTTTGATGATGTTTTTGGGGCCACGCTGTTTCTTGTCTTTGTCTTGTGGGCATTAAACATCGGCATAACCTCGTCCGTGACACTCTTTTCGACATCTGCTATAGATCCGTATTTACGCGGGAAAGGAGGTTGATGTTGGTTTGGTTGACGGGCATGGGGTTCTCTTCGTCCTGCGGTTCTTTGCTTTATTCTTGGGACAGGGGGCGTGATGTGTGCGTTGACTTGACCGGGTCTTCTCCTTTGACTCGGGACCGGATGACGAATTTTGTGCCTGGCCGGGTTGTTGCTGATGCTGCTCAGCGTAAGTGTGCTAAGTATAGGGATTTGTGCGCGGCAGCGGATTATGGTTTCCTTCCCTTCTCTTTCTCATCACTTGGGGAGTTGGGTTCGGATGTTGTTGCTTTGCTCAAGCGGATCCATAAATTCTCGGTATCTCAGGATGCGGAGGCTCGGGTGGCCGCTTACATTTTTACTAGACTTAGCTTTGTTGTTGCTAAGGGTGTGGGAGCCCAGCTTGTTTCTCGGCTCCCCACCAATTTCATGTAAACTTTTGTTTTTCAATTAATAATAGTTGCGCGCATCCTTTATTATTATTATTATTATTATTATTATTATTATTATTATTATTATTATTATTATTATTATTATTATTATTATTATTATTATTATTATTATTATTATTATTATTATTATTATTATTATTATTATTATTATTATTATATTATTATATTATTATTATTATTACAACTAATATTATTACTATTACATATTATATTAGTCTTTCCATAAGTAGGATTACCATATACTCCCTTTACTAATTTATTACTAATATTACTAGGATTATTAATATTATAATTACTATTACCTTTACTTATTTTATTATTCTCCTTATTAATATTATTATTAAATCCCGATATAATTCCCGACTACTACTCGTACTTGTTGGAGTATGTGTCCTCAACAATAGTGCGATCACATGTTTAAATCTCAAATTAAGAATACCTAAGGGATGATTCATTTATATAGTCAACTGATCAACATTAATCATTAATGATTGGCTAACTAGAGTTTGACATTACTGTCATTTGACGGTGGTGATCAATTGATCCCTTAAGGTCACACCTAAAGGACAATTTCCTTAATAGACAAATTGATTAATTGTATGACGATACAAGTTAATCAATTCCTTAAAATTGAACAATTGAATTGTGAGAGAGAATATTTTATATCTTATTGTAATTTGATTAAATAAGATTTATTTTAGTAATTGAAATACTTTATTACTAAAATTGATTATTGTTTGTGAAACAATTGTGATAAGAATGAATGGTTAATTATAATTACAATATGTTGTGAATTATAATCATATGACCCATTTTATTTATGTGATCAATAATCACTAGTCAATTTATTGTATGTAAATTAATTAATTTATAAAATGATATTTATTTGATAAATATGCATTAAATTAATTAATAATATGTAACATACTACATGTGACATATTGTGTGACAAGTGACAAATTGACAAAATAAAATGGTAGTCCATTTTATGTAAATGGACCAAGGTGGAGGGAGTAGTAGTGGATTGTGGTTGATTTATTTTATGAGATAAAATAGATGTAATCATACCTATTGCATACTAGCTTACACACCTATATTTTGATAAGAGTAAAAAGCAAAAGTAAGATGCCATTTTGGCACTACTCTACCCGGCTCCATCCTCTTCATTTAATGAGAATTTGTTCTCATTTTACTCCATCCATTCATTCATTTTTCATCTTACATGCATTCATTCACATATTCTCTCCACCTCTCTCTAAAACAAGTTTTTAGAAATAAGAAATTGTTCATCTAATATCATGAAAACATAAGATTACTAGTGTAGTAATAGTGATAATATTAGAATCTATTTTAAGGTACAATAATAAACTAATCTAGTTAATTAGTATATTATTTTAAGAGATTTGTCTTGGGTGCAATCAAAGGAGGATCTCTACATTGGGATTTTGGAGGATCATCCAATACATTTTAGCTCAAGAATAAATAAGGAAGGTGACCTTATTTGTATCCAATTTTTTGAACCATATAACAATGTAAGGGACATTGTTTTTCTTATTTAATTTTTTATTTAGTTATGCATGCACTAGATCTAAAGAACTAATAATTAAAATGTTAATTTTTTAACTATTAGAAGAGTCTAATAATAGGTATATAAACCTAACAATTGGTATCAGAGCATAGGATGTTGCATGCATAATCGGTTTGGTTTTTCCGAGTTAAATGTAACTTAATTAAAACTAAAAATTTGTGATTTATAAGAGTAAGTCACGAAATCATGATTCATGTTATATATTCTGATCTTAAAATATTTTTTGGTCATGTTTATGATTTATGGTAATTTATTGTTCATTTTAATGATTTTTAGTTATTTTATTACATTTTTATGACTAAAATGGAAATTAAAATGCTAAAAATAGTTAAACTAAGTTTCTGACCTTGAATTTTTTATATGACCTCACATGCATATTTTACTTATTGTATGTAAAATTTCGTATTAATGAGATTAATATTGCATGATTTATGATTTTTATGAGATAAAAATGAATTAAAAGGAGGTAGAATGGTTAAATATAGTTAAATTTTGAATCGGCTATGAAATTTTAATATATTATCACATGCATGTTTTACTCACTGTGTGTAAAATTTGAAATGAACTTGATTCATTTAGCATGATTTATGAATTTTTAGTGTAAAAATGACATAAATAGTGATTATTTTAGCATAAATAGCTAAAACGAATTGCATGGCATGAGAAAATTATTTTAGGTTGAATTTATATCCCACTTATCAGATCTAAAGTTGTAAAATTGATTTGATTAATTTTTGTATACTTTAGATGTTTTATTTGATAAAATCGATAAATCGCAACTATATTTTCTCGAAATAAATTCGAAAAATTTAACCATGATTTTTGACATTATGAGTGTCATGGATATATTTCAGAATTTTCAAAAATATAAAATTCAAATTTTAAAATTATTGTAATTTAATTTAGATTTATTTCATAAATGTTATGATTTTAAGGTGAAACATGAGCATAAAATTAAATCAAGTTGAATTATTGTCAAAAATTGAGTGATGACTAATTTTTGAGGCCTAAGAGTGTTAGGATAATTAACTTGAGCTTAAATTTAATTTAAGTATTGATTAGTGATTTTAATAAGTTATTATCACGCATTTCCATAAAACCGGGTTATATAATTGATATAAGATAAATAGGGCGATTTGGCACATAATTTGGCATGATAGACACATATTATAATGCTGCATTTTTTAATTTTTGAATGTCATTTTTTATTTATATAATTTTGAATTATTTAATTTTATCTTAGTATGGCCTTAGTTTTAATCGATATTACCCGTAATGAAAGGGAATATTGATTCGGTTGTAATTTAATGTGATCTCGTATCACTTTTATTTTTACTAGTTTTTCATATTACAAATGTATAATAGGAATAGCTTTGTATTTTTATTATTATTTGTAATCATGGAGTTTCTTCAAGACGATGTCATTCGAAAAGGCGTTCCGACAAAGACGGTGTTCTTGGGAGGCGTGCCAATTGAAGATTCAAGGGACCAAAGGAGTTGATTTCCGAATATGTAATAGATTATTTGATTTTCTATTTTAGGAAGGCCATACTAGGAATTTATTATTATTGTTTTGCATTTCTTTTAATATGTTGCATGCATTGCCAAATCGCCATAACAACACATGCATATCATATCGAGTCATCAACCGTGTCAATTATAATTATCGTAGTTCACCGCTTTAGTTCATTTAAAACGTGATAGATAATAAATTGACAAGACCTCTCACTAGATAATAATTGAGAATTAGCCTTACCAAATAGTAGAAACCATGAGTCCCAATTTCATAAGGAAGTAGGTTCGGCTCACCGGGGTGCTAAACTTGTTACGTTGGGTAAGTGGGTGGTACATTGTTACTACATCGAAATTTGGATTGAGCTCAACGAAAGTATTCGTGACCGTAGTCGCATGTGTTCCGGACTAAAGATAAATATTAAAGTAATTTTATCAACCAAGAGTTCTAGAAGTAGAATCGATTAAAAAGTTAATCCACCAAGTTATATTAATAAGGGATGAATCGGCTCACCGTGCCCGAATTGATATGAATTTGAATCTCGGGATCATTTATAATAGTTGGGTAGAGGTCACTATATAAATGCTTAAAACTTGTTTAAAACGTTTACAAGTATTATTATAACGATAAATGTTAATTGTTTCCTTCATCTCCGTTTTTGTAGTTATTTTTCTGCAATGAATTCATCAAAAACTATTACACCGATCACCATTAATTCATGGCTCCAATCATTCAATGAAAAATGCTCCTTGTATGACAATGACCCAATTAGAGAACTACGTATTGGCATTGGTGAGGATGGAAATCTTTGCTATTTTACCACTTCTACACCTCCCACTCTCATACTCATGCCCACCACCTCCTTGATAAGAGAATCATATGAGGAGAATCTCACAAATTCCAAGGTATCCTTGTTTGATGAAGCAAGGAGAAATATCAAATTGAGTGGGAGTTCTAGCAAGAGTGTCCTTGCAGCTGAAAGGAGTAATGGTATTTATAAAGGAAAGGAAAAGAAGGGTAAGAAACCCAAACCCGATAGTGAATTGGAAGTTGATAGTGAGACTACCACAACCAAAACCAAGAAGGGTGCCCAATCTTACCACGAATGTCATTATTGTAATGTCATGGGCCATTGGAAGCGTAATTGCCCCAAGTATTTGGAAGATATCAAAGTTGGACTTATCACTCCAATTGGGACTTGGAAGTGTGGAAAAGCTAAACAAGGGTGATGTAGATCTCCGATTAGGAAATGTAGCTAGGGTAGCCGCCACTTCAAGAGGGACTTATGTACTTGTTTTAGCTAATAGCTTTGAGTTGTAATCTACATAATTGTTATCATGTATCCACTTTGTCTAAAAACATTATTACCATTTCTATGTTAGACATAGAAGGATTTTTCTCTTGTCATCAAAAACAATCGTTGTATTTTGTTTAATATGACTTGGCCGTGAGCCAAGCCATTTATATTAATGGTATTTATGTTTTAGACAACTCCAACTCAACTAAAGATATCTATAACATACAATCCAAAAGACTCATAACAAGTGATTCATATGATTTGTACATTTGGCTTTTACGATTAAGTCACATAAATGAGAAACGCATTAAAAGTCTAGTGTCGACTAGATTTATTGGACCATTTGATTTTCAATCATATGGAATATGCGAATCTTATCTCCTTCGCAGAATGATTCGTACTCTCTTTAGTAGTAAAGGGACACATCAAGTGATTTGTTAGGACTTATACATGCCGATGTATGTGGTCAAATAAGCATCACCGCAAGGGGAAATTATGACTACTTCGTCACTTTTACCGATGATTTAAGTAAATATGGGTATGTTTACTTGATCAAATATTAAGTAAAGCTTCTGAGAAATTTAAAGAATTTCCAAAATGAAGTAGTGAACCAATTGTACAAAAGGAATTAAAGCATTACGATCCGATCGTGGTGGCAAAGATCTAAATAATGAATTTGATTTATTATATATGGATTAAGACCTTGTGTCACTACCCATAAAATCAAACTAACATGAGTCGGGTTGAGTTGTTGAACTCACTTTTGGGAATTTTATTTTAATCTGGAGGGTCAACCTGGAGATACCTAAAATAGAGTCTATTTAACAAATGACATGGACCAGACTCGATTACGTGAATCAAACTGCCATAAAAGAGCTGGTCTTTTATGCGCTAACATGTCAATCTAAACAAACTTCTATTACTTCACCATATATGTTTGTAACTCACAAAGCTATCTCTTAAGAAGATAGAAGTATTTCTAAGAGATAGAGTGGGAGTAGATCGTCACAAACATGTCTTATAGTTAATGTGTTACTTTTTGAAAGTAATGAAACTATAATCTATTGAGATAGAGTGGGAGTAAAGTACACATGTCTTATTGTTAATATGTTACTTTTCGAAAGTAATGGAATTATGACATATTGAATGATCAATTGCGAGTAGTCCCAATATCGACTTTGTTGCATAATAGCCATAGCATTACAATCTCAAGAGTAGATTTACTTTAAGGCGAGGGTCTCTTTAAAGTAAATAGAGCTTTAGAGTACCTAAATGCTTATATTGACATGAAGATGTTGATCAAGATAAATCATGTTAGGAATTGCCACATTTCATTTTGATGAAGAATGGCGAATAAAGATTCGCTTTTTTAAAATGGGAATTTTTAAAAGGATGTGTATGGAACACAATGCCTTAGATGAAGATCTAAAGAATCCTAACATATTATGCAAAGCTTACTTAAGCGATCCTAGAATGGTCTTAAGCAAGCATCAAAGCATTGTAATAATCATACTTTTCGTTCATGTGATAAATGAGAATGGTTTCATTCACATGATTGAAGAATCATGTTTATACATGAAGTTAAGTGGGAGCCAGAATTATTTTTCATTGTCTTATATGTTGAAGACATATTACTTATTGAGAATAATCTACCAATACTCTCCTCTGTGAAAGAGTGATTGGGAGACTAGGAAAAGGTGTAATGTATTCGTGATTTCCGAATCTATGTGTTGAATGTGAGAGAATATTGGCATAGAATTGAGAGTCTTATGATGATAAGATCTTTCATATCTGTTTAACATCAACAAGGTTGAGTAGGTTATTCATGTTGATGAAAGTGGAATTGCTATGATAGAGTCATAGTCATTCACTAAACCTAATAAGTTGTTGATTACATGAAATTGATTTCTAATGTTTCCGCCATTAGAATGATCATGTATGCCATTAAATGCACACGCCGTGATGAAGCATATGCTGGGAGCATAATAAATCAATAAAAGTTAATTCATAAGATGGTCTTGTGAAAGCCTTAAAGAACATCCTTTGAGATTCTTGAAGTGAATTAAGGATTTGTTCATATGTTTGGATGATATACTGAGTTGTGTGTTGAATGGTTGCACAAGCTTTAGTTTCCAAACCGAAAGGGATTTGTCGAAATCCTAGGCTGTTTTTATTGACTTAGGAGTATGAGACTAGAAAAATATTTTAGTTTCAACCATTGCAAATTCTACAAATAGAATCTACGTAAATTGTGATAAAATGGTCGACATAGGGAATAAGAGTGAATCCCTATTCCAATGACTTTATCTCAAGTTATGAGATAACAGTGGGAGCATCTTTCAAGCTAAAGAGCCCAAGTCTAGTAAGAATACTAGACAAATACTTAGATAAATTCATGTTATTAGAAATAACATTGAATAGAAGGAAATAGCAATTAATAAAGTTGGAATATATGGGTATATGGTATATCCATTTGCCAAGCTTTTAATGCATTTCGACTAGTGTAAAAGGTACACTATAGATTATAAGATATGAAGTGGTAATAGTGTATTGACTATTCATATATGATAATCGCATTTATCGTTTGAGTTTCTTTAAACTCATCCATTACTTTGTTAAATCCAAATGGGTTGTTGAGACAATTTGAACCCCATTAAAGTGAACTGGATTAACATAGTATTCGCCCCTAGTTACTTAAAGGAGGTGACGTCTCAAAGTAACTAGAGTGTGATGCGATTGATGGCAAGTTCAAGTGTCATAGAGTCATATGGGATGACTAGTCGATCACACATACAGACTGTATGGGACACTCTGTCGGGCAGTGACCGCTTATAGAGTTCTGGTAATTCATAAAGCCTGGTCCTGGCAAGAGCTACTGTAGTATTCTTATGAGTCAATTCTTTTGACTAGAGACTATTCGCCCAAGTTGGCATAAATTTCTGAATGGCTTTGATTTATGCTCTATGACTGTCGTAACTGAGGTCAAATGAGTATATTTTGGGTTATGATGAACTGTGGCTATACGAAGGGAATAGTGCGATAGGAATTGTCCACCCCTTGTCAGGGTTGTTTGAATAACCTAATCTGACTTAATATTCCAAACATTGTTTTGAGAAAACCTAATCTGACATTTTTTATTCAATAAACATAATCGACAATGTCTTCAGTTTAACCTAATCTGACTTTTTTTTACCAAAGTCATCTTTTCTTACTAAACAAAAATCAACATCCCTAAAAAAAAAATCATACCTTCCACAGGTTCCTTCGGCGGTGTCCTCCTAGCCATCTGTTTCTTGCCCATCATCTCCAGGACCTCCGTCAAAATGTTACCACACTAGGCGTTGATAAAGTTGAGAAATTTGCAGATCAGGGATTCACAACGCGATGAAGATGATGAATAATGAACTAGGCGATGAAGATAATGAATAATTATTTGTTATTTTCTAGGGTTTGTAGAGAGAGGTTGGGGATTACAGGAAATCTGATGAGAGAGGGGAGGAAATGGATTGACTGGGATTTACTAGGTGGTTTTGGGAAGGAAACCGTCAACATGAGGAAGACAATCACAACATATATTCTTTGTTTAATAAAAAAGTCAAATATGTCCCTCTCTCTTCCCTCTTTAATTCCCAATGCTAGACGGGTCCATTTTGTCCATTTAGAACAATATGGTATCAATTTA
This sequence comes from Silene latifolia, assembly GCF_048544455.1. Lineage (NCBI taxonomy): Eukaryota > Viridiplantae > Streptophyta > Magnoliopsida > Caryophyllales > Caryophyllaceae > Silene > Silene latifolia. Next base: position 100,861,887 of record NC_133532.1, on the reverse strand, counting down.
ACCCGTCTCTCCCTTGTGACGGATCCCTTATGATGGATACTCTCCGTCACAAGGGAGACTAATTGATAAACAATTTAGATCATTTTCATTTTCTCTTCTCTCTATTTCTTTTAAATAGTCTAGATTATTTCCTCACGATATCTAACGGTCACAAGTGATCCACGTTAGTGGAGGTGATGGTGATAAAGATGGGGACAATGACGGAGAAAATTTAAGAGGGGGGACAAGAAATGATCTAGTACATTTGAAAAAAAATTCGAAAAATTTAATTAAAAAACTTGAAAATTTCATCCGCCAGGGGGCGACCGCCCCTGCTAATCCCCCTAGCTCCACCCTAGATGAGGAATTGAAAGGAGAGTTAGTTTCTGTAATGTGGTTTTACACTAAATCATAATATAGTTATAAAGCGGATCCAAACACAATCATATTAGTGGGAAAAAATGGTTATTAAAAGATCTCGTTTTGCATAAATTTGTGTAAACTCGTCTTACACAAGTCTTTGTGTTGAATGGATAAGAAATGAAGAAGAAAATAACGAGAGGGATATTATGGGAAACAACGTATTCCATTGAGTACAATGCGTAAATTTAAAATCCATACCCTTTAAATTTAACTAAACTTGTTTTTCACTTATATTGTAATTCTTTGTGAGCTCATCATTTATATCAAAAATCAAATTGTGCTTATATGTATTATTTCTGAGTAGCATTGGAATTTTTCGATGTTTAGGCGATACTTTCAAAGCATATGCAATTTGGATCATTGGGTGAGTTGGTGATAATCCGGGTAATTATGGTTTGGTAGGCTTGAGTGAGAATGGTAATATTGATATTAAGTGGAGTCTGCTCATGTATGGGTCGAGTTACAAGGTAAGGCGTGCTCCTGCTCGCGTGAGAACCATTCCTGCGTCTCACCCAACTTGGCAAGTTGACACCAAGTTATACGCCTCGAGGCATTTTCTCTACCCCTTCTTACCTTGAAAAACAGGGTCACCTTGTGTCCTTGAACCGCACTAATATTTAATTATATGCCTCAGTGAGGTAATTTGCGCCCTAATTGGTGGGGTGATTTGGGCTCCATGGGGAGCTCTTTGAGCTCCTAAAAGAGAGTCATTTGGACATTGTAAGGGGTCATTTGTGTAATACCCCGTATTTTGATAATAATTTATATGAATAATTTATGTAATTCAAATAGTTAACTAATGGCATTTCTAATAATAGTTGCAGATAAGACGTTAATTAAATAATAAAATGAGTAAGCAAGTCGGGAATTGGGCTTAGCTAATAATAGGGCCTTGGGCCGTGTCCTATAATTGTATGGATAGATTTTAATGGCTTAGTACCGTTAGGATCATATACCTATTATTAGACTCTTCTAATAGTGAACAAATTAACATTTTAATTATTAGTTCTTTAGATATAGTGCATGCATAACTAAATAAGAAATTAAATAAGAAAAACAATGTCCCTTACATTGTTATATGGTTCGAAAAATTAGGCACAAATAAGGTCACCTTCCTTATTTGTTCTTGAGCTAAAATGTATTGGATGATCCTCCAAAATCCCAATGTAGAGATCCTCCTTTGATTGCACCCAAGACAAATCCCTTAAAATAATATACTAATTAACTAGATTAGTGTATTATTGTACCTTAAAATAGATTCTAATATTATCACTATTACTACACTAGTAATCTTATGTTTTCATGATATTAGATGAACAATTTCTTATTTCTAAAAACTTGTTTTAGAGAGAGGTGGAGAGAATATGTGAATGAATATATGTAAGATGAAAAATGAATGAATGGATGGAGTAAAATGAGAACAAATTCTCATTTAAAGAGGAGGATGGAGCCGGGTAGAGTAGTGCCAAAATGACATCTTACTTTTGCTTTTAACTCTTATCAAAATATAGGTGTGTAAGCTAGTATGCAATAGGTATGATTACATCTATTTTATCTCATAAAATAAATCAACCACAATCCACTACTACTCCCTCCATTTCGGTCCATTTACATAAAATGGACTATCATTTTATTCACTACTACAGATACAGGCTATAACAACGGTTTTTATATAAAAAAGCGGACGTTGTTAAAGCGTCCGTTGTAAAAGGTTTTAACAACGGTTGGTTTTCTTAAGGAACCCGTTGTTAAAACTATTAACAACGGTTTTAAGTATAAAAACCCGTTGTGGAAAGTGTGACTCAATTTTGGTGGGAAAGTTGTAACAACGGTTGTAATATACAAAACCGTTGTTATAACTAAAGACAACGGGTTGTTTCTCAATAACCGTTGTTGTTTGTTTTTAAAAAATAAAAAATAAATAAATTAAATATTACTAGATGCATGCATAATTAGAGCCCGTTATAATTCTGATGCATGCATTATTACTGTCATCCCTGTGCATATGAATGGACAATATGGAATGAGAAGGGTTATAATAAGATTTGAAGCAACAGAGAGAGATATGATGATGATTATGGCACAACTTCCTAACATATATTAATTAAAAAACAACTCAAACCACACATTACTTAGTATAAATACATGCATTATCTCAACTACCATTCCATTATCTCACTATCTCCAAACCCTAACTGCCAAAACAAACTCCAAACCCTAATTAATCTTTCAAACAAACTCCAAACTTCATCAACAAAATGAATGATATCATCCTTAAGACTCTTACTATGATCGAGAACAACAACAGTTTCATCCGCTGGTTGCTCCACATTGAGGACAGTTTCAGGAGCTACCTTGTGGATGCTCGATCCGTACTCAAGGACGCCAAAAAAGATGGCTTGACAGAGCAGCAGTTGTTGCAGCTATATGACGATATAGCAACCTGCGAACGGAACCTCCAAATAGCTAAGGAGGAGAGGACGGATATCATAGAAGAGAATAAGACTCTCTATGAAAATATAAGAATTGCATTTTTATTAATGTAATTTTTTTTTTTTTAATTTATGTATTTATATATATATATATATATATATATATATATATATATATATATATATATATATATATATATATATATATATATATATATATATATAGAGAGAGAGAGAGAGAGAGAGAGAGAGAGAAGGGTTCTTATAAGGCCACTACATCTAATAAGTCCCTAAGTCCTTATAAGAGCCCTTGGATGGAAGGGATGGAGGGATGAGATTACATCTCATTCAAGGGTCACAATTCTCCCTCCCTAATCTCCTTCCCTAATTGTGTATAACTCTACCTAATTTTGTACAACTCTACCACCATTCTAATCTCCCAACTCACTTCCTCATTCACTCATCCTCTCTCATTTCTCACATTCACTCATTCTCTCTCATTTTCTTCCACCCTCTCTAAAAAAAAAAAAACCAAGTTCATAAAAAAAAAACCAAACTAAAACAAAACAAAACAAAACCACTCCACCTCCACCTCCACCTCCACCTCCATCACCCTCACCACCCGACCTCCCTTCTTCCTGGCCCACCACCACCCAACCTCCCTCCCTTCTTCCCAGCCCACCATCCGACCTCAAATGTCGCCTCCCTCCACTGCCACCCCGACGCATCTCCCCACCACCGCACCTCCCTTTCTCCTTTTTTTTCCAGATTTCTCTTCACCAAAACCAACACAACACCACCACTCCACGTCGACCTCATCTCTTCTCCTCTAAACCGCGCACACCTCCTCTCTCTTTCATTTTTTTTTTCAGATCTGCAAACCTACTGGTCGTTTATGACGATGGGTCGTGTGGTGGGTCATGGCTAGTGGTTGTCTTTTGCGATGGTTGTGGGCAGAGGTGGCGGGTGAGTTTTTATTTTATTTTTTGGTTTGTTGTTGGTGGTGGTGGTAATGTGGTGGTCGTTTTGGTGGTTGTAGACAGAGGTGTGACGGAGCGTGGTGGTGGTCGGTGTGTCAAGCGGGGAAGAAGAGGAGGTGTGTCGGGGTTTTTTGTTTGATTTTGTTTGATTTTTTCAGTTTTTATTTAAATTTTTCAAGATTTATTTTATTATTTATGGGTGAATTTTTATTAATAGATGACATTTTTTATTTTTCCGATCTAATTTGTTAATTTTTGTTCAAAAATTACGCTTTTTTTCAGATCTATTTGTTAATTTATTTCGTAATGTTTTTGTTATTGTTACATATTTTTTTGTTTTTAGATAATGTTTTTTTTTCCGGATCTAGAATTGTTGGTTTAAATTTAGTATTGGTTTTTTTTTAGATTCTAATCCTGTGTTTGTTTTGTTTTTGTCTTTGTTTTTGTTATTTTTTTTATTTTGTTATTTGGTTGTTATTATTATTTGGTTTTGTTATTGTTTTTTGGTTTTTGTTATTTGGTTTTTTTAGTTATTGTTATTTGTTTTTTTTAGTTATTTGTTTTTTTTCTTAGACGGGTTTTTTTGTTAGATTGGTGGGTTTTTTTTTTGTTTTAGATCTAGTATTGGCGAGATTTGGTATTTATTTTTTCAGTTTTGTTGGTTTTTTATTTTTGGACTAAAGTTATACAATTTTTGGACTAAAGTTATACAATTTTGGACTAAAGTTATACATTTGGACAACAGTTATAAGTTTGTTGGATTAAAATTGGATTTTGGAGTAAAGTTATACATATGAATGACTAAAGTTATACAAATAAGGACTAGAGTTATACAAAAATTGACTAAAGTTATACAAATATGGACTAAAGTTATACAAAAATGGACAAAAGTTATACATATGAATGACTAAAGTTATACAAATAAGGACTAGAGTTATACAAAAATGAACCAAAGTTATACAAAAATGAACCAAAGTTATACAAAAATGCACCAAAGTTATACAAAAATTGGACTAAAGTCATACAACAATGGACTAAAGTTATACAAAAAATTGGACTAAAGTTATACAAAAATGAACCAAAGTTATACAAAAATGAACCAAAGTTATACAAAAATTGACCAGAGTTATACAAAAATGCACCAGAGTTATACAAAAAATTGGACTAAAGTTATACAAAAAATTAACCAAAGTTATACAAAAATGAACCAAAGTTATACAAAAATGGACCAGAGTTATACAAAAATGCACCAGAGTTATACAAAAGTTAGTCCATTTTTGTATAACTTTAGTCCATTTTTGTATAACTTTGGTTCATTTTTGTATAACTTTGGTTCATTTTTGTATAACTCTGGTTCATTTTTGTATAACTTTGGTTCATTTTTGTATAACTTTAGTCCATTTTTTGTGTAACTTTGGTGCATTTTTGTATAACTCTGGTCGATTTTTGTATAACTTTAGTCCATTTTTTGTATAACTTTGGTGCATTTTTGTATAACTCTGGTCGATTTTTGTATAACTTTGGTTCATTTTTGTATAACTTTGGTTCATTCTTGTATAACTTTAGTCCAATTTTTTGTATAACTTTAGTCCATTTTTGTATAACTTTGGTTCATTTTTGTATAACTTTGGTTCATTTTTGTATAACTTTAGTCCATTGTTGTATCACTTTAGTCCAATTTTTGTATAACTTTAGTCTTTTTTGTATAACTTTGGTCTATTTTTGTATAACTTCAGTCTTTTTTTGTATAACTTTAGTCCATATTTGTATAACTTTAGTCCATTTTTGTATAACTTTGGTCCATTCTTGTATAACTTTGGTTCATTTTTGTATAACTTTGGTTCATTTTTGTATAACTCTGGTTCATTTTTGTATAACTTTAGTCCAATTTTTTGTATAACTTTAGTCCATTTTTTGTATAACTTTGGTGCATTTTTGTATAACTTTGGTCATAAAATGTATAACTTTAGTCGTAAATAGTAAAAAAATCAAACAATAAATATGAAAAATATGAAAAAAAAAAAAAATAATAACAAAAACCAAAAAAACTCATAATAACAAAAACAAAAAACCAAATAACAATAATAAAACCAAAAAACCAACAACCCAACCAAACCCGAAATCTAAAATAAACCAAATAACAAGATTTAAAACCCGAAATCTTAAAAAAAAGTATAACAAGAAGAGATTTGAGAAAATGAATAAAAAAGGAGAAGTAACAAAATAAAAGAAAATAAAAGACAACAACAAAAAATGAATGGAAAAAACAACTCAAAACATGAAAATAAAGACCAAACGAAAAAAAAAAAAAAAAAAAAAAAAAAAAAAAAAAAAAAAAAAAAAAAAAGTTGGCGGCGGTGCGGTGGCGGCGGTGGTGGGCGGTGAGTTGGTGTCGGGTGGGATAGTGGTGGGTGGTGGTGAATGAGGAAGAGAAGAATGAATGATTTATTTGGGTTTTTTGATTTAATTGGATTTTTTGGGTTTTTTGATTTAATTGAATTTTTTGGGTTTTATTTATTTATTTGGGTTTTGGGTTTTTTATTTATTTGGATTTTTTGGGTTTTTATTTTTTGGGGTTTTAGAGAGAAGATGAGTTGTGTGATATATGAGAGAAGTGGATGAGAGGAAAAGAAGTTATAGTGAATTAGTGATTAATTAGAAGGATTAGTGAAGGAGGAGAGAATGAGTGATATTAGTCCATAAACACACTTTTGGAGGTTGATCTTGGCCATCCATCTCCCTCCATCCAATGGCTCACATTAGGACTTATGGACTTATTATATCTATGGACCTTAGTTGATCCTTCCTATATATATATATATATATATATATATATATATATATATATATATATATATATATATATATATATATATATATATATATATATATATATATATATATATATATATATATATATATATATATATATGTTCCGTGTGTAATTCCGGCGATTTGTTACCACGTAAGCTTGTAGAATGATGACTTTGCTTGACTCTTCCTTTCGGCTTCTCCCGAAACAATGAACAACCGAGGGCTCGGCTTGGTACCGAGCGAACTCACTCCGACGCTCAAGTCATTAAACTTAAAAGGGATTAAGTTGTGTGTTACTTGGCACAAAGTATATTGTAGAGAGATAAGGGAGTTTATACCCATTAGTATGTTTAATTGATTATTTTCGGATCCTTTCCTCAATGAGGGTTGAGGAGTATTTATAGATTTTCACCTTTTGTCACGTAGTGGCCAAGTGGCGAAGCAGTGGAAAGATCTGTTTCTACCCTCGGCCGAGGGACCCATGGCAGCCGGGCCGGCCTGGTTGACTCCATGCCGAGGGGACTTGGATGTGAGTACGCGGATATGTCTCCCGGTTGGCTAGTTGCCTAGCCGAGACCCAAGTGACAAAGCCGACGGCTACGTCGATTAGGCTCGTCTGATATGTTGACTTGTCAGGATATCTTTGACCTTGCTCAATATGTTGACTCGGTCGGGTGCGAGAATATGCCCCATCAATTTGCCCCCAGCGTAGTCTATGCCGTGGTATGGACCTTCGATGAGTGTTGAGCGTATTCTCGCGCAAGTTGAAATTTCTTCCCGCTTCTTCTTCCTCGGCTTGGTTCTCGCTCAGCCGTATCCGTATCCCCCTCCACATGGATGTGTAAAGGGCATCAAATGTGGAAAAGAAAATGGCGTTGGCCGAGACCGAGGTTGTGAGTGCCGTGTGCTTTTGATTGCCCCACCCGGTCTTTGCCAAGCTTGGTTGAACAAATGGGCCGTTTGTCAAGTAGAGATACCAAGAATCGTGTTTGAAGAAGATACGTCGATTGGCATTCCGTCAAGGAGCGTGTTGAAGAAGATTTGTAACTCGTTTGTCGATTGACGTTCCCATGGCCGCATGCTTGACACGTGGCTCGGTGTTGATTGGTTGACGCTTCATGGGCTTTGCCCTGATTGGTCCGTTTCATGGGCTTTGCTCTATAAATAGAGCAGTTAGCCCCTGATTTTGGTGGCCAAAAATTCATTTTCTCAAAAAAATTTCTCCTCTCTAGCTTTCTTCGAAGAAACCTCTCTCTAGTCTTCAAAGCGTTACACGGCGTAACACTTTTTCCAAGGTAAACAAACAAATTTTTCAACTTTTATTTGTTAAATATTTGTTGTCATGTCTTCTGCTGATGCTGGACCCAGTACTTCTGCGCCGGGGGGCGAGCCGTCGCACCCTGATGAGCAGGAGCCGCTTGCCGTCACCCCAATAAGGTTCGGGGGTCCCCGGTCCCCTTCTCCTGAAATCGATGAGAGATATTGTGAGGGTATTGATGATGATGGTGATGATGATGAGGCGACCCCTTCTGCCGTAGGGAGGCCGCTTGTTTCGGGTCATGGTGATGCCTGCTCGATCAGTCCTAACCGTGCCTGGACGAACAAGTTCGCCAGTTGCTCCGGTTCCGAACTTTTTGAACACCATTTCTCTTTCGGCAGGGAGTACAGGATTGTTATCCCTAAGGAGGGTCAGGCGGTCTGCTGTCCTCCTGAAGGCTGCATCGGCGTGTACATCAGACACCTGGAGTATGGGCTCCGGTTTCCTCTGAATGCATACGTTCCTGCCATAATTAAAGCAATGAACGTCGCTGTGGCACAGCTGCATCCGTTGGCCATTAGGACGATTGTTGGCTTTGTGTGGCTATGCCAGTTTAAGGGAGAGGCCCCAACGGTGAATCTCTTCTGCCGGCTTCATCACCTTCGACAGAACGTCCAAGGTGGCACGGGGTGGTATAGCATACAGACTGAGCCGGGTTATATCACCGTCTCTAAGCTTACTTCCTGCAAGGACTGGAAGGCGCGGTGGGTATACGTCGAGGTTTCGGATGATTATCCACTGTCCCGGTTCTTCCAGAGCCGCGTCAATTTGCGGTGTGAGAATCGGGGGGAGCGGGAACGATATGTTTCCCGTAGTAAGCTTAAGATGGACGCCTCGAGGGTCTATCTTAATGAGGACGAGACGCGAGCAATGAAGCTGTTTGAGGCTGAGAAGGACGGGACGCCGAAGGGATGGATGCCCCCGACGCAGATCATTCTTCAGGATGAGCTGCTCTGTCACGTCGGCCTCATACCGGCCCTTGAACGGGGTGAGTGGGGTCGGTGTGAGGCCCATCTTTGCTTTTTATGTTTCTGTTTTTTCTTGAATTTTGGTTTATTTCTTTTGCTTAACTCCTGCTTCGTTCCCTTTGCCGACCGATTCGGCCCGGAACTATCTGCCTCCGACCTCGAGAGGTTGGGACTTGACGTGAACGGGAGGGTTGTTGAGATGCATCCTAAGGCCCAGACACGTGATCGCCGACCGGCTTCTAACGAACTCATGGACCAGCAGTTGAAGTCATTGGATGCGATGGCGGCTCAGGCGCGGATTGCTGGTAACGTGCCGCGCCGTAAACCAAAGGCAACGTCTATGGCGGCGACGGCGTCAACTCCGGCTCAGCCTTCAATCCCTGCGGTCCAAAAGCAGCGGGTGGTCATCGATGTTGAGGAGGAGGTCACTGTTGCGGAGCCTCCTCCTTCTTTGAATAAGAGAAAAGAGACCGAGTCTGCCGCCGCTACTGTTACCGATGCCGGTAAAGAACAGGGTCCTCCAACCAAGAAGGCCAAGGCTGGTACGGATCTAACCCAGGGCTCGGATTTAGCGGGCTCTTTAGGCATTCCTGATGACAGGCTCTCTGATATGTCAATGAACGTTGACATGGATGCTTTGTCTGAATTTTTTGTAGATCAACCGCTGCCGGCTTCCGGTCCCTCTGAACGGCAATTAGGGAAACGGCCTGTGCAGACGGGTGATAAAAGTGCCCCCGCCGTCTCCTCCTCCCCGAAGCCTTCCCCCGCCCAGATTAGGGCGGAGGGCATAAAGTTGTCCAAGATGATGGCGAAGTGGGCTGACGTGGCCGGTGCTCATATTATGGAGCAAGAAAAGGTCATGGGTGAAGCTGCCCCTGTGCTTGAACGGCTTAGGCTCGACCTTGCTGCTTCTAAGAAGGAGTCCGAGAGGTCGGCGAAGGACTTCCAGGCTGCTAAGAAAGACCTCCTTGCTGAGCGAAAGCTTAGGGAGGAAGCTGACAAGGCGGTCCTAGCCAAGAGGGCCAAGGTTGAGGCTGCAGAGGCGGACGCCGCTAAGCTGCGGGAGGAGCGGGACAAGCTTCAGGCTGCTCACGACTTTGCTATTAGTAAGAGGGAAGAGTGGAAGTCTCTGTATACGGCTCAGGCGAAGGCGCATCGGAGCACGAGGGCCATCCTTGTTCAGAGGGAGGAGGACATTGAGACGCTCCAAACTTCTGTCATCCCTGAGATGTGCGCCCAATACCGGGACCAGGCCGAAGAAACCACCAGGGAAGTAATCAGAGAGCTCTTTCCTGACGGCTCCTTCCCGTGGCAAAAATTTGACCAGCTGCTTGATGATAAGGCGGCTGCTGCGGAGGCAAAGGCTGCGGAGGAGGCAGAGGCGAAGAAGGCCGCTGAGGAGGCTGCGGAGAAGGCGGCCCATGCTGAAAAGGTGAAGGCGGCCAGGGAGGAAGCTGAGAGGGCAAAGGCAGCTGAAGCTGCCAAGTCGGCTTCTGGGTCGCCCACTGATGGTGATGTTGTTACTGCTGCTGATGGTGAGCAGAAACAGGCATAGGGAGACGGGCGGTCGTCACCGGATTCACCCGCCCTTCGACGATTTCACTGTCGGGGCCAACTATTGAGCCTTTCCTCCCTGCCATCTTTTCTGGCGCTTTCAATTCTTATGTCTGTAACCTTTTGCTGTACCTTTCCTTTTTTTGTTGAACTTTGGTAGGTAATGTTTAGGCTATCCTTATGGGGACGGCCGTCGACTTTTTCCTTGTATTACCTGTGAACACTTTTAATAAGAGTTTGTTTATTTTGCCTCTGGCTTGGCCGAGGTCTTTATCTCATTTTCGTCTGAGTTGTCTCCTTGCGTTTTTAACATATTGAGTGCTTTTTGTTTTTACCTTCGGCCTGGCCGAGGCAGTTAGGATGCACATCTCAATTGTACTTAAACGTCTTTAAACATGTTGGCGTGTCGGTCGCTTCCTCCTCCACTCCCGGTCTTAGCCGGAGCGGACAGATTTGCGCTTCCCAACCGTCGTTGTGAACATGTTAGCGTATCGGTCATTGTGTCCCCGTCACTCTCGGTCTGGTCGAGGCAATTGGGGTTACGGCGCGACAGCGTTCGTATCTATAGACGTGTTGATCGCTTCCTCTTTCACTCTCGGCCTGGCCGAGGCGTCCGATTTACGTTTCTCAACCGTACTTATACGTTCCTAAGCATGTTGGTCGTTGTGGCGAGTAACAACTGCTGTTGGCAAGTCGCGTTTCCCTCGTCACTCCCGGCTTTGGCCGAGGCAACCGAGTTTACGTTTTGACTGCTTTTCGTATCTATAGACATATTGATCGCTTCCTCTGCCACTCCCGGATTGGCCGAGCAGTCAGATTTGCGTCTCAACAGTGCTTATACGCTTTTATACTTCGGTCTGGCATGACTATGGAGGGGACGAGTATTTTGATGGAAAACTTGGATCACTTTTTATAAGGTATAATCACACGTTAGGGTGTCCACAACGGTCCCGGACACCTCCGCCGCTATATGAAATATTTCCTTAGATTGTCTGTGTTCCAATGGCTCATTAGAGGCACTCCCTCCATGTCTGTCAGCCGGTATGTCCCTGGCCTCATTTCTTCAACCACTTTGTAGGGTCCTTCCCAGTTGGCCGTCATTTTACCATGGATGTTTCCTTTGTTGGTCGCGGCTGACTTTCTTAGGACTAGATCTCCTACTTTTAAGTCTCTTTTGTGGACCCTACGGTTGTATGCTTTTCTCATTCGGTTTTGATACACTGCCAAGTTAAGCCGTGCCGTGTCTCAGCTTTCTTCGACCAGGTCTAGGGAGGCTTTCAGGCCTTCTTCATTTTCGACTGGGTTAAAGGTTTGCGTTCTGAATGTCGGCACCGATGCTTCAATTGGCAGGACGGCTTCAGACCCATAGACTAGGTGGAATGGACTGTACCCCGTTTCTTCTTTCTCCGTGGTCCTAAGCGACCACAGGACGCCGGGTAGTTCATCAGCCCACCTTCCCTTTAGATCTTCAACCTTCTTTTTCAGTCCGTTTAGGATTGTTTTATTAGTCGCCTCCGCCTTTGCCGTTGCTCTGAGGGTGGCAGACGGAGGAGTATGCAAACTTGATACCGAGTTCTTCTAGCCAGTTCATCACTGTGTCACTCCAAAACTCTCGGCCGTGGTCAAATACCATGACTTGGGGTAACCCAAAACGAGTTATGACGTTCTCCCAAATCACCTTTCTTACGGCCGTGGTCTTGGCAGTGCTGCGCGACGCCTTCGACCCATTTGGTGAAGTAGTCAACGGCGACGATCAAGTACTTCCTTCCTCCGGAGGCCGTCGGAAATGGCCCTAATAAATCCATCCCCCACCGTGCAAATGGTAGGGGGCTAAATCTTGCGCAAGTCTCGGGAAGGTGCATGTATCACCGAGCATGCATCCGACAATTCTTGCACTTCTTGGTCTTAGTTCTGGAATCTTCAAGCATGGTAGGCCAGAAGTAGCCGGCTCGGAGAGCTTTGTGGGCTAGCGTTCTTGCCCCCATGTGATGTCCACAGATGCCTTCGTGAATTTCTCTCAGTATGAGTCCCGCGTCGGCTGGGCCGACACATTTTAAAAGTGGCCTTATTACGGACCTTCTATACAATTCTCCTTCAAATACCAAGTACCTTGCGGCGATCCTTTTTATCTTCTGAGAGAGACTGCGGTCCTCCGGTAACTCTTTTGTTAGTTTGTATCTCATTATCGGAGTCATCCACGTCGTCTCGGCTTCTATGTCGCCCACCATGCCGACGGTCTCAGTGATGCTTTTAGCATTCCCGATATCCACCAAAGACGGTTCGGTGACATTCTTGATGGTAGAACCGGCAAGTTTTGAGAGAGCGTCGGCTCGGTTGTTCTCGCACTGGGATGCATTGGATTTGGAAAGATTTCAATTTTGCTGTGTCACCTTTTACTCTTTCCAGGTATCTTACCATCCCATCGTCTCGAGCCTCATACTCTCCTCTCGATTTGGTTAGTCACTACTAGTGAGTCCGTCTTCAACATAATGTGTTCCGCCCGGCGGCCTCTAGCTAGCTCGACTCCAATTATCACCGCCTCGTATTCGGATTCGTTGTTTGAGGCCGAGAAGGTAAACTTCAAGGCATACTCAAAGTCGTCCCGTTTGGGTCGTTGATAAGGATGCCGCTCTGAGTGTTTGCCGTAGAGGACCCGTCGGTATATACTTCCCATACACCGGCCGTGACTCTTCTTGGTATGTGCACTCGGCCAGAAGTCTGCAAGTGCCGCCCTTTTATCGAGGGCCTCGGCTGTATTGGATGCCGAAGGCGGATAGCTCTCTTGCCCATTTGATGAGCTTTGCCGGATTGTTCAAATTTTTCCAATGCTTTCTCCAATGGTTGGTCGGTTAAGACCGTCACCGGATGTGCGTCGAAGTAAGGTTTCGCTTTCCTTGCGGCAACGACGACAAAGAAAGGTCGCTTTTTCAATCAACGAGTAATTTCTTTCGGCGGGTAACAGTGTATGGTGACAAAGTAGATTGGGTGTTCTTTGCTTGTCTTCTTCTCTCGATGATTACGGCACCGACCGTGGCCGAGGTAACTCGCTATGTATAGATATAGTGTCTCCCCAAAGATCGGCACAGACAGGTCGGGAGAGTTTGAAGATGAGCTTTCAGTTGCCTGAAAGCTGTGCTCTGTTCCTCCCCCTAGCTGAAGTCTTTATTCCCCTTCAACACTTTGAAGAATGGGGTGCTCTTGTCGGCTGACCGAGAGATGAAACGGGCGAGAGCCGCCATTCTCCCGATCAACACCATAACCTCTTTTCGATTCCTCGGCTCCGTAGGTCCAAAGATTGCTTGGACTTTTTCTCGGATTGGCGTCAATTCCCCCGGCGCCGACAAGCACGCCGAGGAACTTACCTGCCCGGACACCGAAGTTGCATTTCATTGGGTTAAGTTTCATCTTGTATTTCCTTAGTGAACAAAATGTTTCGCTCAAGTCGGCCAAGTGCTCGCTGTCAGACTTGCTTTTTACAATAGCATCGTCGACGTAAGCCTCGATGTTTCGCCCTTTTTTATCTTGGAACACTTTGTCCACCAGCCTAGTGTAAGTTGCGCCAGCGTTTTTCAAACCGAACGGCATCATTTTATACATGTATGTGCCGTGTATAGTGATGAATGCGCACTTAGGCATGTCTTCTTCGGCCATGAATACCGATGGTACCCTGAAAGGCGTCGAGCAGGCTCGATAGTGTAGCTCTGTTTGCGTCTATTAAGCTATCTATTTGAGGCAAGGGATAGCAATCTTTAGGGCATGCTTTATTAAGATTTGTAAAATCAACACACATCCTCCACCCCCCTGATGACTTCTTCACCATTACAACGTTTGCTAGCCACTCAGGGTAAGTACAAGGCATGATAAAGCCTGCCTCTAACAATTTGTCTACCTCGGCCTTGATGGCCTCATCTTTCTCGGCCGAGGAGTTCCTCATCTTCTGCTTGACAGGGCGAGCGTTGGAGAGTACGTTCAGCTTGTGAACGATCACCTCTCGGCTCACGCCTGGCATCTCGGCGGCCGAGTACGCGAAGACTTCTTTGTTCTTTCTCGGCGGTCTAGGAGGTCGGCTCTGAAATTTGGCTCCGTGCCGACACCGACGCGATTACGGTGCGCCCTGGGTCAATTTCTATTTCTTCGGTCTCGGCTCCCTCGACCATGCCGACGGTGTTCATCGGATCACTCTCCTGTTGTAAGGATGGGCTCTTCCCTTTCTCTGATTTCTTCGCCACTTTGAGGGATTGCATGTTGCACCCTCTGGCAGATATTTGGACGTTGACAATTTCGTCTCTTTCGTCCTTTGAGATGAGTTTTTGCGCTTCCCCCCGGTCCGAGACATACATCAATGTCAGGGCCCGGATGGACATCACTGCATCGGCCTCGCTCAAAGTGACTCGGCCTACTAGAACATTGTAGGCAGACGAACCATCAATGACCACGAACTCGGACCAAACGTTCTTGGCCGCACGGCTCGGCCGAACATCACCGGCGATTTGATTGACCCCCGTGGGGACTAGGCCGGCCCCGAGAAGTCAGTATAGTGGGTTGGTGCGGGGCTCGGTCCTCAATCTTCAGACCGAGATTGAGGAAGCATTCCCTGAACATGATGTTCGTGTAGGCGCCTGTATCAATTAGGCACCTCTTAACCAAGTGGTTGGCTATGTCCAGGTGGACTACCAGCGGGTCGCTGTGCGGGGCTACGACTCCTTCGTAGTCTTTCCTTCCGATGGTTATATCGGGGACGGTGGAAGCGGGGATCGCTGTGGTGGGCACAAAGTTGATGGCTTGGTAAAGCTCATTTAGGTGCCGTTTGTGCCCATTAGCTGACCCTCCGTTCTCGTTTCCTCCGATAACCACCTGGATCACTCCCATCCTCTGGAATACTGATTTCCTATTCGCCCCGTCGGAGCTCGTTTCCGGGGCCCAGCTACGTACTTGCTGAGGGCCCCCTTTCGGATCAGCTCCTCGATGGCGTTCTTGATCTGCCGACGATCGTCGGTCTTATGGCCAGGCTGGCCGTGGTAATCGCAAAATTGGCTTGCGTCGCCCTCCGCCCTCGTCTTGGGGGGTCTTGCCCACTTCTGCCCTTCATTCTTGCTCAGGGCAAAGACCTCGGCCGGTGATTTGACCAGGGGGGTAAGACCGTGGTACCGCTTCTGGGTGTATGGTCCCGAACTCCCCCCGGCGCCCGCCGAGTTCTGTTTTCTGTTAGATCTTTCAGGCCGTGACCGATTACTATCACGGCGACCTTCGTCAGCGTTCTCCCGACGGCTCCTCCTCTCTGAGTGTCCAGATTCGCTGTGGCCTACCCATGTCTTGTGGTAATCCTCCACCTTCACGGCTCGGTCGGCCATCCTCCTGGCGGAGTCCAGGTTGAGGTCCTCGCATTTGATCAGCTCATTTTTGAGCTCGCCTTTCGGGAGGCCTTTCATCGCTCGAAGGCGCCGATTCGGTGTTCAGCTCACGGATCTGCTGAGCTTTCACGTCGAACCTCTTCACATAGCTTCGTAGAGACTCGTCCTCCCCCTGTCGGATAGTGAGGAGATCTGATGTCTCCATGGCCCTTCTCTTGTTGCAGGCTTACTGGGCTATGAAGTTATCCCTTAGGTCGGCGTAGCAGTATACCGAACCATTAGGCAGCCCCTTGTATCAACTCTGGGCCATCCCATGTAGGGTTGTTGGGAAGACTCGGCACCATACCTCATCGGGCTGCTCCCATACCGACATGTAAGACTCGAAAGCCTCGGCGTGGTCGGTTGGGTAACTATCCCCTTTGTATGATAGGGACGGCAGTTTCAGTTTGGTCGGCACGGAGACTCCGAGGACATAGGCACTGAGGGGCTGTCTGACCACGTGTCAAATGACACGTGGCGATCGGCTCCTCGCTCCTCTAGTCCGGCTTCTCTCCCCGTGGCGGGAAGGGCTTCTTGTTGTCTGACTTTGGATAGTCGGACTCCTTTCTTCATTTCTTCGGGGCGGGCCTCGTTGTTGCCGCGGCGACGCTGTCCTCCCGCGAGTGGGGGAAGGACTTTGGTCTCCGCACCGCGCACGGGCTCCGCCGGCGTCCTAGTATGCATGGGTCCTTGTATTGCCCCTCCACAAGTTGTTCGGGGTCACTTTATGGGCCCCGGTCACCTGCGGGTGTCTTTGCCGCCACCGTCGTTGCGGCGGGGTGATCGGCGTATTACCCATCGGTCCAGAATAGTTTCGATTTGCGCATCGACCACATGTCCCATGATAGTGACGTGGCGTGACAATGCGGTGTTTCTGGTAGTATAGGCATCCCGTATGCCGGTTGAATTACTCGGCCGGTGAGGGACTGCCCGATCTCAGAATTATGGATTGTGTCATCCTGGTAGAATTCAGTTTCTACACTTATAAGCTCTGGCTGTTTTGACATTTTCTTAGCTTGTTGGGTGGGTTTTGTTTTGTGTTTTTTTTTTTTTAAGGGATTTGACTAGCTTCTAGTATCTCTTCCCACAGACGGCGCCAATTGTTCCGGGTGTAATTCCAGAGCAGATTTGTTACCACGTAAGCTTGTAGAATGATGACTTTGCTTGACTCTTCCTTTCGGCTTCTCCTGAAATAATGAACAAACTGAGGGCTCGGCTTGATACTGAGCGAACTCACTCCGACGCTCAAGTCAGTAAACTTAAAAGGGATTAAGTTGTGTGTTACTTGGCACAAAGTATATTGTAGAGAGATAAGGGAGTTTATACCAGATTAGTATGTTTAATTGATTATTTTCGGATCCTTTCCTCAATGAGGGTTGAGGAGTATTTATAGACTTTCACCTTTTGTCACGTAGTGGCCAAGTGGTCAAGTGGCAGAGCAGGTAGAAAGACTGTTCTACCCTCGGCCGAGGAACCCATGGCAGGCCGGCTAGCCTGGTTGACTCCATGCCGAGGGGACTTGGATGTGAGTACGCGGATATGTCTCCCGGCTGGCTAGTTGCCTAGCCGAGACCCAAGTGACAGGCCGACGGGCTGCGTCGGTTAGGCTGTCTGATATGTTGACTTGCTGTGGATATCTTTGACCTTGCTCAATATGTTGACTCGGTCAGCGGGTGCAGAATATGCCCCATCAATATATATATATTAATTAAGTTTATCATGCATTCCTCTCTATCATCTTGCTTCTTCTTTGTTTTATTTTATTTAATTTGTTTTACTAGCTAATTAAGCGAATAATACTTAGAGAAATAACATAATGATCGATAAAAACACATACATGCAAATGAAATAATTAGAAAAAGAAAATAATGACGATGAAAGACGATGAAACCAACAGTGACGGCGAGATTTACCTGATAATTAGAGAAAGTAAGAGACGATGAAATCAACAGTAACGGCGAGATGATAAAGCGACGATGAGAAAGAGAGAAAGAGACGATGAGAAAGTGTGTGTTTTGTGTTTGTGTTTGTCTTTGTGTTTGTGTTAAGGTTTGTGTTTTGTGGTTGTAGCTGATCTGTGTTTGTGTGGTTTATAGTATGGAAAGTATTGACAACGGTTGTTAAACAAAAACCGTTGTTAAAACGTTTTAACAACGGTTGTAAAACAAAAACCGTTGTTAAATAAGTTTTAACAACGGGTTTCAAAAATAACCGTTGTGATTACTTTTCACTAACTTTGTGCCAATTTTGCGCCAAATTATTAACAACGGTTGTGCATGTTTGACCCTTTGTTAAAACTTATAACAACGGTTATAATTAATTTTAGTAAAATTCGCGCCATACATTCTACAACGTCTATTGTGATTTTCGTGAATAAGCGTTGTTAAAGGGGAGTTGTAGTTGCCTGGATTTGTAGTAGTGATTTTGTCAATTTGTCACTTGTCACACAATATGTCACATGTAGTATGTTACATGTTATTAATTAATTTAATGCATATTTATCAAATATATATCATTTTATAAATTAATTAATTTACATACAACAAATTAACTAGTGATTCTTGATCACATAAATAAAATGGGACGTATAATTATAATTCACAACATATTGTAATTATAATTAACCATTCATTCTTATCACAATTGTTTCACAAACAATAATCAATTTTAGTAATAAAGTATTTCAATTACTAAAATAAATCTTATTTAATCAAATTACAATAAGATATAAAATATTCTTTCTCACAATTCAATTGTTCAATTTTAAGGAATTGATTAACTTGTATCGTCATACAATTAATCAATTTGTCTATTAAGAGAATTGTCCTTTAGGTGTGACCTTAAGGGATCAACTGATCAACGCCCTCAAACGACAGTAATGTCAAACTCTAGTTAGCCAATCATTACTGATTAATGTTGATCAGTTGATTATATAAATGAATCATCCCTTACGTATTCTTAATTTTAGATTTAAACATGTGATCGCAGTATTGTTGAGGACACATACTCCAACAATCTCCCACTTGTCCGAGACAAGTGTGCGTTACCAATTCTCTTGTCCTATTACAATCTCCCACTCAATACAAGGTGTCTCGCATGTCGTACTTGCATTTGATCATATCTTGAGTGGTTTTCTCGATCTGGAGAGTAACTGTCTGACCGGAATTATCTACCGTAGATACTTTTCGAGCGTGGTCACGCATTTACAGTTCACTACACCTCGAGTGGCCCTGAGATATGTCAGAAAACCTATTCTGACAATTTTGTTGAATAAAAACTGTCAGATTAGGTTTTCTCAAAATATGTTTGGAATATTGGTTGATGTTTTGTAGATTGCATGCATGTAAAGGAGGTTGCAATGTAGGTCGGATTAGGGTTTTATAATTTGTTTGGTTTTACAAAATTTAATATTTACACTAATGATGGATGACTAGGTGAGAAGAAAGGTAAAGGGAAGATTGCGATGCAGAAGGGTAAAGAAAAGGTGACATCGGGGATTTCCTTTAGAGATCCGGTGGATACGGAAGAAAGGGAAGACAGTGATGGGTTAGAGGAGATTTCAGAGGAGACGGAAGCAAGTGGTGAGGAGGACAGGGAAGACAATGGTGAGGAGGAAGACAGTGGTAAGGAGGAAGACAGTGGTAAGGAGGATAAGCACGTGTCGGAATCTGAGGATAGTGGTTTGGCAGAAGCTCTTAATAAAGTCGTGAAAATGGCAGCTGCTCTTGGTGTAAAGAAGAAGAGGAAGGAAGAGACGACCACGGTAGACGTTAAGCTTCATATGTGACCATTTTATTTGACGAATGTGATTAATTTAACTAATAAATGTGCCCATGCCAGGGTTATGTGGCTCTATTAGGGTGAATTGACGTAATATTTACAGAGTAACAGATATGCAAAACACATGGTCACAAATTTGTCTGTTGTAAAATGTAACCACATCTGTTGTGATGAATAAATGTAACTATTGTAACATATCCTCGTGGCATGAATTTGTGATGAAACGGCACCACCACAGTAGATTAACATCATAACATTTATACATATCAGGTGGTGACATATTATAAAATCTTAATTAAGTGCCCACTTTTGTTAGGAAAATATACTTTTCTCTTAGATTTCAATATATCTTAACATGGTGACATATATTGGTTAACATTGATATATGTGTTGTTTAACGATTGAGTCCCTTTTTATCTGAGAAATGTGATCAATTGAACTGAGAAATGTGACCTTGTCAAGGTTAAGTGGCTCTGTTAGGGTGGTCTGAACTAATGTTGACAGGGTAACAGATATGCAAACACATGGTCACATATTTGTCATCTTTAAAATGTGACCACATTGTCTTGTGATGAATAAATGTTAATATGGTAACATATCCTTGTGGCATATATATGTGATGAAATGTGACCACCTTAGTGAAGACTAAATATCTTAACATGGTAACATAATAGACAATAGATGAACACACATAAATTAACATCATAACATCTATATAATACATGGTGACATTATAAAATCTTTATTATGTGACCACTTTTGTTGGAGAAATATACTTCTGTCTGAGCTTTCCATATATCTTAACATGGTGACATACACTTTAGTATTCAACTGTGACCATCTTGAATTATAGTACACATTCTAAAATGGTTACATTATTATTCAAAGATGGTTACATCTTTAAAATGTTATGTGGTGACCATATTATATGTGATATGTATGTTTATTTTAGTGAGATTCACATTCTAAAATGGTAACATGACTAGGCAGTATGGTGACATATTTTTGAAGTTTACAAATGTGACCATCTTTTTTAAGCAGAGCCTCTCAAAGTAGCAACTGTTGTCGAAAGCTCGAAGGAGGTGGAGGTTGGGCAGGGATCGAAGAGAAATTTACCCGAGGGGGCAGTGGTTCAGAAAAGGAAATGACAGAGAAAGGAAGGAACGTATGTTGACCATTTTATTGTTCCTCTTCATGTTACCATGTTACCCATGTTAACTTTTTTCTTTAACGACTAATTAATTGTGTCCGATCATAGGAAATTGAAGGGGGCCGAGGGACATGGATCACCAACGTCCCTACACTATGTCATAGAGCATTTATTGTCAGCTCAGAGGAAAGATGTGGAAAATATTGGGTTCGGAGGTCCTCTAGAGCTGAAGGCGTCTAAGTTTATTCATACCACGGTTGATTGGTTGTTGGAGCGTTACGATACGCATACTAGGCTGATTTTATTCAATAGGTTTGTTCATTTCTCAATCAAGAAACATGATGTCTATGATGTCTTTATGTTACCGTGTGAGGGTGAGGATGTGCCTCATCACACTAAAAATAAAGAGCTATTGCACGGTTGGAGAGAGAGGTTCGGTCCTTTACCGAAGAAAGATATACACTTGGACAAGGTTAGAGGTGAGATGCTGCAATTGGTGGAAGGTGGATCAGATTTTAAGAAAATGTTTGCGTTGTTTGTAATGGGATCATTCTTGGCCCCAACTGTTCACAATCGTGTTAACACTAGGTTGATTAGGGCAGTAGAGGATGTTGCTGCCACACCAAAGATGGACTGGTGCTCTTACGTACTGGATCGGTTTGACCATTCTGTTGAATCATGGAAAGAGAACGATTCCAAAAGCATTGGGGGCTGCCTAATGTTCTTTCAGTTAGTCTACTTTCACCGTCTGATTTGGAGGGGTGAACCTGAGGCCAGAACACTGCCCTTGATATAACATTGGTCGTATGAGGAAGTGAAGAAGCGAGTTAAAGAGGAGTGCAAAGCTTACACCATCCATAAGGGCTTCGGTATAGGGGTGTGGGATCTGAAGACGTATCATGTATCCATTAATCTGAAAAATCATTCTGCTGAGACTTCCGGTTGAAAGGGTTGATCATGAAGTGGAGGCTATCAGCAGGAGGCAAATGTCCCAAGAGAAAAAGTACGATTGCGATCATGAAGTGGAAGCTATCGTAAGATGAAGCTCGTCCGGCCGAGAAAAGTACGACTGCAGAGGATGAGGGATGTAGGACTGTGTCTTTCACACTACCAGATGACCTTCCTTCTGATGATGATCTTCACCGTCTGTATAATGACGTAAGTCCTACCACTTCAATTTATACTGTTATGATATGTTAAGACAATTGTTACTCTGTTGTAGTCTGAAATTGGACAGCATGTTATGTCTTGAAATCTTTAAAATGGTCACATTTTGGTTAAAGTTGGTCCCATTCTAGTTTACTTATGAAATATGACAAGTATAGTTGTGATATGTAGGAGTTGTATTATCATTTTGGTGAAACTTAAATGGTGACATTATGATCTTAGATGGTTACATTATGATTTGCTTTTAAGATGTGACCATGGTAATGTGATATGTAGTTGTGTTAGAATGAAATGTGACAGCATGTTTTGTATGTTTGTAAACTATAAAGAGTGACATTTTGACAAACCATGGTTACATTATTATAGACTAGTAACATGTTGCCATTATTAATGTGATATGTAGGTGTTATAGTATGAAATGTGACGACAGGTAATGTCTGTTTAAAACAATAAATGGTCACATTCTTACTTAAGATGGTTACATTCTGATTTACTTTCAAAATGTGACTCTGGTAGTTGTGATATGTAGTTGTTTTAGTATAAAATGTGACAACATGTTCTGTTTGTTTAGTACAGTAAAGGGTGACATTCTGATAAGGAATGTAACCATTCTTATGGACTGTGAGAATGTGACCATCATTGGTCAAATATGTAGGTGTTGTAGTATGAAATGGGGCAGAAAGTTGTCTGTAGGTACTTGTTTAAAATGGTGACATTCTGACTTATGATGGTTACATTATGATTGACCGTTAAAATGTGCCAATGGTGGTTGTGATATGTAGTTTCTTTTAGTACCGAATGTTGTGTATGTGTAAATTTTCAAAATGTGCCAATGTTCTGTGTGTTTAAAACTCAAAACGGTCACTAATTGACTAAATTTACGGACATTCCTATGGACTGTTGACATGTTACCATAATAGCTGTGATATGTAGGTGTTTGTTGGAAATTTAAAATGATGACATTCTGACTAAAGTTGGTTACATTCTGATTCATTGTTAAAATGTGAGCATAGCAGGTGTGATATGTAGCTATGTTAAAAAGTGACATTATATGTAGGTATGTTGAACCTTATATTTGTGTATTCAGGTTGTTACATCATATTTGTCCATGTGCAGGCGCGAGTACTGAAATGGTACCAGACAAAGAGGAACCAGAAGTTGATTTCACGCTTACATCATGAAATGGCAGGAGAAATGATGGCGGATCCTCCACTGTCTCAGCAGGTGCGGGAACAGCAGGTCGGAGATGGTGAAGCGGAAGAGACGTTGACGCAGAATTTGGATAGCGACCCCGTATTCTATGCTGACTTCATTGCCATGCTTGATCAGGTGGACCAGGATTTGGAGAACGTGGTTCTCCCACCCTCGTTTGACTTGGGGATAGAGGACATTGGCACACAGGCTCCAGCCTGCTAGTACGAGCTCAGGTACACTCGTGCTAGAGATCGTCCACCAGGAGGTCCGGTTAACAATAGCGCTAAGGATGTCAGCCGTGTCCCGAACCGTCCAGTACCAAAGCCTGGTGGTAAGAAGAAATGAAGTGGGGTCACATTCCGTTAATGTAACTGTCGGTTTTTAATGATGAAGACTTTCTAGTTTTTCGTTCTGTTAATGAAGTATTATTTTGGGACAACACTTTTTGTCCTTCGGGCTGTGAAGGGACTGTGAAACAGTCCCTGTTTTGTAAGGAACTTCTGAACTGCCTGTGCTATGACATGTTAAGACTCATGTGGTGACATTATTAAAGTAATGTAGTTACATTTTAAAGAGGTTGAAATATGTCCCAATTTTATTAAGCAGGTATATTTTATTAAGCAGGTTTTATCATGTTATGTTGAAGTTGAAACTATCCATAAAGACAGTTATAGGAAACTATGATGAGTAGTTATGTTGCGAAAACTTGAGTTTTTATAACCTTCATCAAAACTAAAAATAGGTACATTTTTCGACATCAGTGGTCACCATCAGAATATGTTATAAAGCACAGATGTTATCATGTTAAGGTATAATGTGACCCTTTTATCTTAGTTAAAAATGGTAACATATGGCATTGTGATTGGTGGCATTGTGTTTAATATGACCATTTTATAGAGTTTGTGTAGTGTAAAAAATAGGTACATTTTTCGACATCAGTGTTCACCATCTGAATATGTTATAAAGCACAGATGTTATCATGTTAAGGTATAAAGTGACCCTTTTATCTTAGTTAAAAATGATAACATATGGCATTGTGATTGGTGGCATTGTGTTTAATGTGACCATTTTATAGAGTTTGTGTAGTGTAAAAAAACATTAAAGGTACTGATTATATTTCATACATGTTGTCAATGTGTAGGTTATGATGTGACCATTTTAGAGTTCATTGTTACCCTTTTAACCAGAACTTATTATCGTTATAGGTACTGATCTTTCATTTATGTGTAAATTTGTTTGTTAAAAGGGTAACATATTGATGAAACAATATGACATTTGTTAGCAAAAATGGTCACATGTGGAGCAAAATAAGCAAACATTGGTATCTATCAGAATGTTAACAGAAATCCGCCTCAATCAGGTTCGAAGTTCACCCAAAAAACCGGCATTTAAACAACAAAAACATACAATCAAACATGGCCACATTACGCCACTGCTTTGGTGACATTAACCGGTTTCGTCCACATTAGTACAAACACACTCGGGATTGAGGCGTAGATGATATGTCATATCAGACGCGGCACAGCGACGTACATAGTACTATCCCCTGCCCCAACATCAGACCCTTTCCTAGCCTTCTTCCTCGTCCCCATGTTCCTTTTTTTTCGTTGACTTCGACCCTTTGTCGTACAACGTACGGGGTCAAGAATCGGAGTCACGCACACATCTACCGTTGGTTGATCTTCCTCCATATTAAGCTTAGAAAGCAATAATTCGACCTCCTTATTCACTTTAATAAACAACTTATCCACGTCAGCTCTTACATCAGAAACATCCTGACATTTAGTGATTAGGTAGTTCATAGCCGTCAACATTTAACGACGCCAATTGATGGCGTCATGAGCGGCACTTCTGCGTATGTCGCTTGGGAGGAGCCTCTCCCACACTGTAGTCTTTGAAAATTTGGTCCATCTACGTAGTATGTACCTGTCCAGTATCTCGACAACAGAATGCATGTGGAGGACACGGATGATGTGACTGCAAAGCATACCCTTAACCTGGAAGTTTCGGCACGTACATTCTGTTAGGTTGTTCTTGCAATCATAAGTCACGTGATGGTCGTCCTCCTCGTGGCCCGCATGGGAAACACGATACAACAACACCTCAGGGTCATCAATCGGAAGTATAACAGCACGAGTACCCATGGCAAGCGCGAACTCTTTCTCAAAGACTCGAAACAGTTCCAATGTGAAAACCTGAGATGCATGTAGTAACAAATCCACTAGAGGGTACACAGAAGATGGTGTAGATCGTATGCCATTGAATTCTTTACGCTCTTCCTCACCTCGCCATCTTTTTACCGTGTTTTCAAATATCCCAAAGAATTCAGTGACGGAAGTGGTCTTTGAAGCTTGGAAGCCCATCGCATGGTTTGTGCTCTCACTCCTTTGGGACGATAAAATCCCGGCTGAAAAGAATTGATTGTTGAAGGCAGTGCTCCATTTAGCTCTATGTTTGTACAATCTCTTAAACCATGAATGGTTAACTAACCGATATTTTGTCAACATTTTATGCCAAGTCTCCTCAAATTTAGTCTCACTGTAGCAACCATGAAGGCATTTGTTGAATAGGTTCTGGAACGGACGATCTCCCTTTAACTTCCCGAAGTGAGATATGGCGTTTTGTTGAATGTGCCACTGATATAGACGATGTCTCGTTTGTGGATAAATCTGTCACCAGTTTAACGTTAACATAATTAAATACATATGCTGATCTGCAAAGTATATATGGTGACATATAAACTCAAAACCCTACATGTGACCATTTGAACAATGTTGAAGTGGTCTATAGACAATATGGCAAGATGTAACCATATTAGTGTATGTTGCTACAAACTAAGATGGTCACATTTATTGAAGAATGTGGTGACATGAGAAAATAGGACGCAATGTTACCATATAAACTTATGTTCGTATCCAAACAGATGGTAACATATTCAAAATGATAGCAATATAACCATGTTAACTTATGTTAGTGTTCACCAAGATGGTCATATTTGTGCTGAAACATGGTGACAAAAGACAATATGACACAGTGTAACTGTGAGAAATAATCTGTATACTTCCCTTAAAATTAAGGATTATAACGAATCTATTATGATGATAACTAGTCATAAAATAAATTGCATAAACAAAAGTAGAGAAAGAAGAAACAACCTTCGGTCCTAGCAAAATAGGCCTAAGAACAATATCGCAATGATATTCACCTATCAGTTGCACCCAAAATGATATGAGATATGCCCTTTGTGTTCTTGCTAGAATCGATCCCCAATTTCTGTAAATTGCTTAGGGTTTTTCGTTTTTTTGTGTTTTTAGATGAGAGGCAAGAATAGGTTAGAAAATTAGGTTAGAAAATTCTCCCCTTCACTCCTTTTAAACCGTGTACAAGGAGTGATGAGGGTCGATTATTCTTTTTATTTTTCCGGCCCATATTACCGAAATTAAGAGTGATTAATTTCTCTTTTTTTTCGGTTTTACTACTTACCCAAAATAAGGAGATTAAATCTTCTTATTTTGGTAGTATGCAAAATATATAAAATGTATTAAATATAAATTGTCATTTATATTATGCCGCATTAATTAATACGGGTCAATAATAATTTATTATGACAATATCATATAATTTATCATTTGCTGATTAAATATAACCGATTACATTTAATTACGAATTAACATATTAATTCGTCCAAGCTAACATTATATACATTAATTAAATATAACGTATTATATTTAATTTACGAATTGACAGTTAATTCGTCTCAACTAATATTATTTAATCGGCATTAAATAATTGTCTCATCAACACATTGACTAACTGTTTAGTCATATAAGGCATCAATGTGATTACATTTCCATAACCACATCTCTCAAACACATCCTTTAGGTGTGACCTTTAGGGACTAGTTGATCACCGCTATCTGTATGATAATAACGTCAAACTTTCTAGCAAGCCAACCGTTATTAGGTAATCGTTAATCAACTGATTAAATACGAAGTATACCCTTGTGAACCTGTAAGAGATTTACAAATGTTATCACACTAATTTGTGGAGAACACAAGCTCCAACAAACTCCCACTTGTCCTCACAAGTGTATGTGCGATAACCGATTCTCATATCCTAAAATTTCTCCCACTCAATGTAAAACAATTTGCAAAATCTGTATTCACAAAGGTCGTATTTTACAAGTGATCTGTATCAAGAGTGGTTTCCCCGACTAGAGAGTAACTTAACTGATAAACGAATCATCATTCGAGCATGGCCATGCATTTCAGTTACAACTCCTCGAGTGGCCCTGAGAAATAACTATACCTGATAAAGGTTGGATATTTTCCTCAACTCGAATCCTGCAGATATAAGCACAGTATGAAATGACCCGAAAAATCTACTTAGCCTCGATTCGGCAGACCGTGAGAAAGAAACTAAAGTCACCCAAAACGCCTTAATCTCAAGAGACAGATGATAGTCAAAAGAATCGACTCTAGGAACACAATGGATGTCCTATCCACGACCTGGCACCGAATGTTTTTAAACATTTAGGACTCCATTACCTTGTCACAAAAATTTGTCCTACGAGGTATCGTTATAATCTCGTATCTGTGATCGATCGAAACTGTTTGACTTATGGCTCGTTGAACCCACCATCAATCGATCGCACAATATAATAGCGAGAGTTATCACTCATTAAGGCGATTACGGACCAAACAAAATATAATGTAATTCAGTTCACTTTGTGGCGTTCAATGTTGTCAGTACAATCCACATGAAAAACAAAATATTATATAAAAACGATGAAGTTATAAATAGTATATGAAAGAGATAATGTATCAAATCCATAATCAACTACTACAACTCAGGAACACGTTTAATTCCCATGGAAATAACGTGCCCTACATGCTTATCATAATTCAACGGTTTAGTGAGAGGATCCGCGATGTTATCATCTGTCGCAATCTTGTCAATCACTATCTCCTCTTGCTCCACGTAATCACGGATCAGGTGAGCTTTCCGATGTACATGTCTAGATTTGTTGCTAGACTTTGGCTCCTTAGCCTGGAAGATGGCACCTCTATTGTCACAATAGATGGTGATTAGGTCATTCGAACTAGGAACTATCGTAAGTCCTTGTAAGAATTGAGGCATCCATATCGCTTCCTTTGCTGCCTCCGAAGCGGCAGAGTACTCGGATTCAGTAGTAGAATCTGCTACAACACTCTGTTTGGAACTCTTCCAGCAGAACGCAGCGCCATTAATAGTAAAGACGAACCCGGACTGATATTTTGAGTCATCTCGATCCGTTTGGAAGCTAGCATCTGCGTAACCGATTGCGCATAGCTTAGTATCTCCTCCATAAGTCAATACCCAATCCTTAGTCCTCCGTAGGTACTTGAGGATGTTTTTAACAGCTATCCAGTGTGTTTCACATGGAGTCTTTTGGTACCGACTCGTCATACTCAATGCATATGCCACGTCTGGACGTGTGCATATCATGGCATACATGATTGATCCTATTGCAGATGCATAAGGAACACGACTCATGCGCTCAATCCCTTCAAAGGCGTCGTGGGTGACCGAGACTTGCTCAACGCATCCCGCAGGCGTCATTGGAAGGTTCCCCTCCTTGGAGTTGGTCATGCTGAACTTCTCAAGAATCTTATCCAAATAAGACTCCTGACTCAGTGATAACGTCCGTCGTGATCTATCTCGGTAGATAAGGATTCCCAAAATGCGTTGTGCCTCACCCAGATCTTTCATCTGGAAATGGTTCTTCAACCATTCTTTAACCGAAGATAGGAGAGGAATGTCATTCCCAATCAAGAGTATGTCATCGACATACAATATCAAGAATACAATCTTGCTCCCACTCGACTTGATATATAAGCATGGTTCCTCGACCGATCGAGTGAAACCATACTCTTTTATCACCTGGTCAAAACGATGATTCCAACTCCGAGAAGCTTGCTTAAGTCCATAAATGGAACGCTTAAGCTTGCATAATTTCTTAGGATGTTCAGGATCTATGAAACCTTCGGGTTACACCATGTACAACTCTTCCTCCAAATAACCGTTTAAGAAGGCGGTTTTCACATCCATTTGCCAAATTTCATAATCATGAAAAGCGGCAATCGCTAAGATTATCTGAATGGAACGTAGCATGACTACAGGTGCAAAAATCTCATCATAATGCAATCCGTGCACTTGAGTGAAACCTTTTGCCACTAGTCGTGCCTTATAGGTATCTGATTGCGCGTCTACAGAACGCTTTATTTTGTAAAGCCATTTGCACTGTAGAGGTTTTACCTTATTAGGTAAATCAACAAGATCCCATACGTCATTCTCATACATAGAGTCCATCTCGGATTGCATGGCTTCGAGCCATAACTTTAAGTCGGAGCAGGCCATAGCACCTTTATAGGTAGCGGGTTCATTACTCTCTAGGAGCAAAACGTCATTCTCCTCGACCATACCAATGTATCTGTCCGGAGGATTAGAGACTCTACCCGACCTCTTAGGTTCCTCAGGAATATTAACCATATCATCAGTTGGAGGAACTACTTCCTCCATCCTTCCTCGGTTGTTGGTTCTTGAATCTCCGATGTCGACTCGAAGGTTCTATTACTTGTCTTGTTCTCGAGAAATTCTTTCTCTAAGAACGTCGCACTAGCCGCAACAAAAACTCGATGTTCGGTAGGCGAATAGAAGTAATGACCAAATGTTCCTTTTGGATAACCTATAAAGTATGTCTTGACCGATCGCGGGCCGAGCTTATCCTCGTGTCTCCACTTGACATAAGCCTCGCAGTCCCAAACCCGAATAAAGGACAAGTTAGGGACCGTTCCCTTCCACATTTCATATGGAGTCTTGTCGACAGCTTTAGTCGGACTTTGGTTAAGTATAAGAGCAGCTGACAAAAGAGCAAAACCTCATAATGAATCAGGCACTACTGTGTGACTCATCATGGATCTAACCATATGAAGTAAGGTTCGATTTTTCCGTTCGGACACACCATTTAATTGAGGTGTTCTAGGTGGAGTTAACTGCAAAACGATTCCACAGTCTTTAAGGTGTTGATCAAACTCATTTGAAAGATATTCGCCACCCCGATCTGAACGGAGTGCTTTAACCTTTCTACCCAGTTGGTTCTAAACCATGTTCTGGTATTCCTTAAATTTCTCAAAGGACTCACTTTTATGCTTCATTAAGTAGACATATCCGTATCTACTCAAATCGTCCGTGAAAGTGATAAAATATCTATAGCCATCTCTAGCGGTAATTGACATAGGTCCACAAACATCAGTATGTATGAGTCCTAATAGGTCACTAGCGTGCATTCCAACACCTTTGAAGGAAATTCGAGTCATTTTGCCAATGAGACATGATTCACACGTGCCATATGTAGAAAAATCGAATGCGGGAATAGTCCCATTATCGACGAGTTTCTTCACGCGTTTTTCATTTATGTGTCCCATTCGACAATGCCATAGATAGGTTTTATCTTTGTCACCAACCTTTAATTTCTTATTATTCACGTGTAATACTTCCGTGGTTTGATCTAAGATGTAAATTCCATTCATGGAAACTGCTTTGCCATAAATCATTTCATTGAAAGAGAAAATACAGCTATTATCCTTTATTGAAAATGCAAAACCGTCTTTAGCAAGTACGGAAACAGAAATAATGTTCTTAGACAAACTGGGTACATAGTAATAGTTATATAAAAATAACTCAAAACCACTAGGGAGTTGGATTACGTATGTTCCCTTCGAGACTGCATCAACTCGTGCTCCATTCCCGACTCGCAGGTCCACATCACCTTTTTCGAGAGGTATGATGTTCTTTAGGCTCTGCAAATGATTACACAGATGAGAACCACAACCAGTATCAAGTACCCAAGTTCCGAAACTTGCATGGTTAATCTCAATCATATGAATATAAGATGACATACCAACAGGAACGACGCGGCCTGCTTTTATGTCCTCACGGTACACGGGACAGTTCCTCCTCCAATGTCCAGTCTTGTGACAATGGTGGCACTCAATGTCACCGCCCTTGCTCTTTGCCTTGCCCTATGAGCCACTAGTCTCACCAGGCCCACTCTTACCGTTTCCTGGCTTTTTGAACTTTGGCTTAACTACAACTAGGTCGCCACGAGCCTTGCCCTTACCCTTACTTTTATTGGAAATCATGAGAACATCTTGCTTCATGCTCCCACTCAATTTCATATCCTTCTCGGTCTGTACGAGAAGTGAGTGTAGCTCATGAGGACTTTTCTTCAAGTCATTCATGTAGTAGTTCGCCCTGAAAAGGGCAAAACCATCATGAAGATAATGAAGCATTCGGTCAATGACAATGCTCTCAATGATTTTGCAATCAAGTGCCTCCAATTTCTCGACATTCTCAATCATGTTAAGAATGTGTGGGCTAACCGGTTGGCCCTTTTGGAGTTTCGCATCAAAGAAGCGACAGGTATGCTCATAAGTAACGATCCTCGGTGCTTTTGAGAACTCGTTAGTGAGCGTGGTGAAAATCTTGTTCGCACCTTGGGCAATGAAGCGTCTCTGCAAATTGGTTTCCATTGCAAAGATGAGTACTTTTTTTATCGCACCCGCTTCCATAACGAAATCACTATAAGCAACTGTATCGTTGACTCTTGCATTTGGGCCTGGGTTTGGCGGTATTGGCTCAGTTAGGTACTTGAGCTTACCGTCGCAATGGCAAGATTCCGTAGTCTTTGCCTCCCGATCCAAAAAGTTGGACCCGTCATTTTTCAGACGTGTGAACTGATTCATGTTGTCCATAAAAATTTTAAGCCAGGACTCGCGTCCAAGTGTGGCACTCGGCATTGGGATTTCGTTATTTCCAACCATTTGTTGTAACAGTAATATCGAAATCAATGAATTCTACACTGCGAAAAGAAGAATAAAAATAATAAGCATGTGCATGTGCATCGTTATGATTTTAAGTCTAATGAACTACTGTCATAACGCGAAGACTCAAAACATTTATACAATTGACATCCCTCAAGAATTATATAAATGATCCCAAGACTCAATTATCTGCAAATTGATAAGCCAACCTGATGTGGCTAAAGTCGTATTACCAAATCAAAGTAAAACTATCTCAGGACTAACAAGAATAGCTAGTGATAAGACAGGTATCGAATCCACAGGGAGGCGGTGAAAGCTAGTCTAAGAGTATTTAAACTGTCTAGAAGTAACCAATTTCGGGGGTTTTGTTTTGAGTTGATTCTAACAAACTAATTGCAATAAATAAAGGATGAATAACAATATTATTAAAAGTCTAGGAATTAGGTTCACTAGGTCAATCAGTCGGGGATTATCAATCAATTACTAAATCTATCAAGTTGTTTAAGGTCATAAGATCGGTCGACTCCATTATGCCCTTTAGATCGATTCTAACATGCGGTCGCTATGATTAGATACTTTCTATTTGATTATCGCAGCCTATATCAATTCTAACCCGGTCGGCGATAGGATCGATTCGCTACACTAATTAATAACTCAGGCCTCAAGTGATTAACTAGAAGAATTACAACAATCAAACAACAACTTTAACGATATCAATAGCAACTAATTGATTTTCCCTTCTTAATTAACCTAGATCCCCTTCATCCTAGATGAGGGGATTAGCTACTCATGATTATAATAACAACAACAAACATGATTAAAGATGAAAACATAATTGCAAGATGAAAACAATAATTGCAAGATGAATAAACAATGATTTAATTAAAGAGGAAAGATTAGTACCATACAAAAGGAAGATTAGGGTTCTTAAGAGAGTTTTCCACCAATACTTAGCAAAATATAACGTAAGTTAACAATAAAACCCGAGTCTTTAATTTATAACAAAAGATTAACGTTTTAGGAAATTCCGGAAATAAACCCGCCAGAAAGGATCCTCGATCGAGTCAGAGGTGACTCGATCGAGGACGGCTGCTCGATCGAGTCAGCAGTGACTCGATCGAGGAACTAGCTCACAAGTTCCTTCTTCTCTTCTTTGACTTCTAGTCTTCATAATTCCTCGTTTCCCGTGCCATGCTCCGTGTATTCTTCTATGCCGTCTCCGCCATGCTAATCTTAGCTTGATCATACTCATAACGAGTCATTTCTGCATCAAAACACAAAATAGCGGCAGTATCGACAATTCATTGAAATAAAGCATATAAATGATATAATAGGCACGAAACGGTATGTAAAACGTCATAAAGGGAGCTATAAAAATATATATGAAAGTGATACATCAAACTCCCCCAAACCAAACCTTTGCTTGTCCTCAAGCAAAGCAGTCAGACCAAACAAAGAACAACAAACATATGGTGAATGAATAACTCGAGCAAATGTCTAGGCACATACAAGACTCAAATTTCCATATCTATAACAAAGTAATGACCGAAGTTGTGCTAATAAAACAAATTCAAAAGCACGGGTAATTAGACTCACGCGGCTCTTACTCAAGATGTGACATGATACCGAGACTCAACCAAACACTTTTCAACCTTGCAAGACCATTTTGTCGGATTCTCGCGGTTTCACTCATGCACTCATAATGGGTGATTTATGTAAGATAGAAAGAAACATGACACTCACTCAACTTATGAGATATGCATGCAATCTAATGTGAT
This sequence comes from Silene latifolia, assembly GCF_048544455.1. Taxonomy (NCBI): domain Eukaryota; kingdom Viridiplantae; phylum Streptophyta; class Magnoliopsida; order Caryophyllales; family Caryophyllaceae; genus Silene; species Silene latifolia. The sequence goes on along the minus strand of NC_133532.1, from coordinate 100,828,096 downwards.
AAGAGATTCTCCAACTAATACGCATTCACGAAATGTACCAAGTACATGTATCAAGGACAGAATGGTGGTAAAGTGGCATGGGTATAGAAGTGGCTTGTGCAAAAGCACGTATGGGTATGTGAGGCTCGGGGCGGTAGTCGCACTCTGACCAATAGCCAAAACTAAAAAAAAAGTAACAAATCAAACATCCGACTGGAGAAATAATCTCAACTTTGACAACATATGAGAGAAATGTAAAGGCTCTCCAAATGTGCATTAGACTCCAGTAATTACCACACACGACCTCCTAACAAAACTGAATGAAGCATATATTTTTTTCTCTTCTTTTCTCTTTTGAAACTTTTCTTTTTTTTTCGAAACTTTTTCTGCTTTTTTTTTTCCCCTTTTTTTTTTCTTTTCTTTTTCTTTTTTTTCTTTCTCTTTTCTTTCTTTCGAGACTTTCATTTTTTTTTTTCTAGCTGCTTCATAATACTTCTCTTTTCAACATAAGAGGTCAAACAGTTGCTACAAAAAGATAGCTACTACCCACATGACAAATAAAGTCCCAACCCAACCAAAGTAGCTATAACAATAAGGACTCAAACAACTGCGACTGTCCCGAAAAAGGTAGGCAAATTCTGGAATGTAGCTAAGAAATGGGATATAAAATGGCTACATGGTTCAAACGGGCTAACAAAACTGGGTAATGTAATGCTTATTTGAACAATGAGAATCGCCTATCCACATGTACTTAATCAAATGAACGCGCAAAAGCTAAGAAACTAATGTCACACTTATGCAGTTTGATATTACATATACCACAAGGAGACCACACTCATTAGCCTAAATAACAATGAGACCGGTTTATTAATGTTCCCGGCCTAGGAAGCTCTAAAGACCTCAGAAATTTAAGTGGTTTACCAACAAAATAAAGTCAAGTCTACTCGGCATAAGGCATATTGTGATGGTCAAGACTTGAGTAAAGAGCTTTGTTCATCATAGCTAACAGGTCAAAACAATGTACATGGACAACTAAATGAGACTCAAATGCAAAGACAAAGCAAGTTATCATCATTGCTATACAATTCACCATGACTCGACTCAAAATAAACAAAAATAAATAAAAGACATGTTTTTGGATTTTTTAATTTATTCAATTTTTTTTTTTTTGGAATTTTGATTTTTTCACACAACAATAAATAAAAACACACAACAGAAATAAACACACTCCCCCAAACCTAAATGTCACAGCGTCCTCATTGTGACGCCTACAACATAGCAATCACACGGAAAACCAGCAACCTATAGGACACTACTAATAAAGGAAAGAGGGTAAAAAGAAATGCAATAAAACAAAACAAGAAAGATAATACCACTTAATGCAAAGAGCCTCCCCAAACCAAATGGAAAGAGAGGGATGTAGTGACCAAATCACTCCACTCGGGCTCCAAAGCATCATCAAAATCATCAATATCGATATAAGACGTAAGCTCGGGATCGGGAACGCACGCTGCGGCACGGCCTCTACCACGAGTGGGTCTCCGAACACGGCCTCGACCACGAGTGCCTCCGGAGTAGCAATGGCGGTGGAAGTAGAAGCGACAAAGCGGCCGAATGGGCCTCTCTCGGGAACAAGGGATGCCGGTGTCCTCCCGAAAATGTAGGGCCGAGAGGGGCGGACGGGAGTGTAGAAGGGACGGCCTAAAGCACCAAACTCGGTGCTAAACTGTCCAAACTCTGTAGGAGTCACTCCGTAAAGATGAAACACACACTGTTTGTTGTCACCGGGAGTAGTGTAGTAAGAAGGTGACACACCGCCATACTGTCCCCAGGAAGCTAAAGTCATAGCCTCCATCCTGCTCCCACATCCTCCTCTCTCTGTCAAATCGGTGTTGATGCCGTATGCATCCTCACTTCCCGTTCAACGACAGGACCAAAATGGTAACCTGGAGCATAGCCTAAAGTGGGATAGGTGAAGGAGGTGGAGGAGGAGCGGGGTAGGAACCCTGGCAGATGGGTAGTGGGTGCTCGACGTCTCGGCGCCCGCCGTGGTGGTAGTAGTACTAGACCCGGAAAAAGTAACCAAAAGATCCTCGGGAATCGATAAGTAACGGGTGGGGGTCGCTCCACACCGTACTCTCCTCGAGGGGGGTCAACGAGGCAAACGGGCGCAAGGAAGAAGCATGTACGACTCACCTCGGACCCTCCAAAGAATGGTCCTTCCCATTCTTAATATCAATATAGGAAATGTCATAGCGAAGGTGGTCATCATCAACAAGTGGCTCATAGTCAGCCATGGGCTCATATGGGTCATCACCCTCAAAGTCACAAACAGCCCTAGCAATTTTGGTGACAAGAGCACCACAGTCAAGGTTCCCGTACCGCCCAATCGCCCTATCAAATGCTGAGCAGACAAGAGCAGGGGGAGAGAATTGGAATGTCTCCTCCCTAGAAGGATTCAAGTAACTAGAAAGTATTAAGACCTCAATAGTGGAGGTCTTGCTCTTATCAGCCCGACCATACAACAAATAACTCAGATACCTCAAAAACATACGAAGGCAAACGTGTTGGACATCTAACAAAGCCATGGCACTAACGTCCGCATCCATATAACCAGTAAACAATGGAAAATAACGAACGGCGGACAACCCACCAACACCATACAAGTCCCCTTCAAAGATGCTTATCCAACTCCAAGATTTCAGAAATACGGCCAAAGGTTAAAGACCGTTCAACATTAAGCAAACGAAATCTGATTAGGTGATCACTGGGGAAATAAGTATAAGAGCTCAGAAATTCAAGAGTTAGGGCAGGGTAAGATAACTCGTGGAGCGTGAAAAGACCCTGCAACCCGATTTCATTAAACATGCCAAACATAATGTCGTCTATCTTCAAAGTGCGCAAAATTTTCCTATCAACACATCGAGTGGCACTCATAGACTTGGATAACAGATACACAAACCTGTCCTTCTGCACTTTGTCACGAAATTCGATAAACGGATAATCGTCTAAGGGAGACAAATCATCCTCTGAAGACACAACCTCCTCAGGAATTACTTCGGGTTGTTGAACCGGTGCTCTCCTTTCTCTAGTCCGCTTATTTCCTTGCCTGGAAGTCGACATTATCTACATAAGAGCAAGTAGAAAATTAAACTCCAACAATGTCAGAAAACAGTCCCGGTTTTGGCACTCATGGGTCCGAAAAATCAATTTTTAAGACTCCAAATGACAATGAAAGCATCCAAAAACTTAGGGGAATATGAGTATGTATCAAATATTGAAGATTCCAAGCAATAGAATACAATTCTAACCAATTTAATGCAAAATTTCTACCCGGATTTTGAAGAACCCTAACTCCCAAATTAGCAAATTAGGCATGAATTTCAACAAGTAAGGGGCTAGAAAGCAAGGAAATAGCAATTGTATACTAGCAATGGAAGATTTAATACAATAAACTCAAGATTTAAGCAAGAAAAATCAGAATTTTTGAGATAAATAAAGACCAAATCGCGACTTACCTGAGCAATTTAAGCAATAGAATGGAGAAAATAAGCACAAGAGAATGATTCAATCAAGTAATAAGCAAGAAAGCACAAATTGTAAGTGAGTTTTGATGATGATTGATGAAGAAAATAGAGAGAATGAGTAGTAGAGGAGGAAGTATGCAGGGATTATGTCAAAAAAGGAAGAAGGAAAGTGAAAGAAATAAGAGCAATTAAACACAAAACCGGCAAAAACAAAACGCGGAACCGGGTTTATTTTGGTTCCTCGATCGAGTCGCAGCTGACTCGATCGAGGATCCAATTTCAGGACTACACAACTCTCGTTTTAAACTTTTCTTAATTCTGTGCAGGTTCCTCGATCGAGTCGCAAATGGTGACTCGATCGAGTGATAGGTTCCTCGATCGAGTCGCAGTGACTCGATCGAGGAAGTAGTCTGGGGCTCCTTTCTTCGTCGTTTGTTACTCATAGCTTCAAATCCCGTCAAAATTCCTGCAAAAGACACTTGAAAGCATATCAAGTACCCTCTCCTCGCCTCTCAAAGTTCAAAGAAACATAAAAACAAAAGCAATACGCGAATTTAAATCCTAATTACAAACTAATGATTTACAAAATCCGAGCCGCCTCTCGGTAGCGCTGGTTTTTGCGGTCCCCGCACGACCGTAATTCTTCATCGAAAGAGAAGAATCAATGGGGAAGAGGTCAAGAGCCTCTATGATCCCCACGAAAGCACCTTCATAGTACGTTTTCAAGCGTTGCCCATTCACTTTGAAGGTCTTTCCCCGTGTCGAAATGCGCAGTGTAATCGACCCAAATTTGTTCACATCGATATAAGATGAACGGTCCGGACCATCTACTCTTCAATTTACACCGAAACAAGCGCAAACGAGAGTTAAACAAGAGAACTTTCTCACCAACATGAAATTCTCTTTGCAAGATATGCTTGTCATGCCACTTCTTCGTTTGCTCCTTGTATACTTGAGCACTATCATAGGCATGCGAAAATCGAAATTCATCTAGCTCATTCAATCGCATCGATCGTTTCTCACCCGCCAATGAGGGATCCATATTCAGCTCCTTAATGGCCCACATAGCCCTATACTCAAGCTCCACGGGTAAATGACAGACTTGCCATAGACAAGTCGGTAAGGTGAGGTGCCAATCGGCGTTTTGAAGGCGACGGTAAGCCCACAAAGTATCATCGAGCTTTCGACTCCAATCCTTTCTATTCTTGCTTACCACCTTTTCCAAGATCTGTTTGGTTCTCTGTTGGAAACTTCAACTTGTCCACTGGTTTGAGGATGATAAGCCAGTCCTCTTCGGTGTGTAACGCCATACTTCTTCATGAGGGAATTGAGATGACGCTCATTGAAGTGCGTGCCTCCATCACTAATCATCGCGCGAGGCACTCCAAACCGTGGAAAGATAGTCTTCTCAAACAACTTAACAACATTTAGCATCACAAGTGGGGGTGGCAATTGCCTCCACCCATTTAGAAACATAATCTCTGACTACTAATATGTATTGGTTCCCAAAAGATGTAAGGAACGGCCCTTGGTAATCAATGCCCCAAACATCAAAAATCTCTACTTCGGAGATTCCAGTTTGAGGCATCTCATGCCTTTGCGAGATATTGCCAGTTCTTTGACAAGCATCACAAGAACGGACAAAGTTAGTAGCGTCCTTAAGGATAGTAGGCTAATAAAAACCCGATTGCATTACCTTAGCAAATGTCCTAGAAGGACCATGATGACCACCATATGAAGAAGAGTGACAATGAGAAAGGATGGCACGTACCTCACCCTCTCGGGATACATCGTCTGTATATACCATCAAAGACACTCTCGGAATGAGATAGGGTCGTCCCAGTACCTCTTCACATCATGCATGAACCTCTTCTTCATTGATAAGATAAATCAAGAGGAAGTGTACCTCCTACCGGATAATTGGCATAATCTGCAAACCATGGGGTATTTGCGGCTACAATAGAAGATGGTCGTCTGGAAAAGAATCATCGATGGGCAAAATCTCTCTTCCCGAGAATCTCAATCTGACAAATGATCTCGCAACAACATTTTTCAAAGACTGGACTTATCACGGATTTCCAAATCAAATTCTTGCAATAATAAAATCCATCTAATAAGTCTAGGTTTAGCCTCTTGTTTGGTTAAAAGATATTTTAAAGCCGCATGGTCGTTGTGTACAATAACTTTAGAACCAACAAGATAAGCTCTAAATTTGTCTAAAGAATAGACAACCGCAAGAAGCTCCTTCTCTGTAGTAGCATAGTTGATTTGTGCATCGTCGAGAGTCTTGCTTGCATAATAAATGGCATGTAACACCTTGTCCTTTCGCTGCCCCAAAATAGCTCCAACTGCATAGTCACTGGCATCGCACATAATCTCAAAAGGAAGGCTCCAATCCGGAGATCGGATAATAGGAGCTGAGATAAGTGCTTGTTTGATCCTGTCAAAGGCTTGAACACACTTGTCAGTAAACACAAAAGGAGCATCTTTATGAAGAAGCTGAGTTAGAGGTTGAGCAATTTTAGAAAAATCCTTTATAAAGCGGCGATAGAACCCTGCATGACCAAGAAAACTACGCACACTTTTAACATTAACTGGGTACGGGAGTTGCTCAATTACCTCAACCTTAGCTTTATCCACTTGAATGCCCTTACCTGACACCAAATGACCGAGTACCACTCCTTCGGTAACCATGAAGTGGCACTTTTCCCAGTTGAGAACAAGGTTGCTCTCCTCACAGCGCTGCAAAACCTTAGTCAAGCTTCCCCGGCAACGGCGCCAAATTTGATGTGGCTAAAGTCGTATTACCAAATCAAAGTAAAACTATCTCAAGCAAACATCAAAATCAGTACCATATACACTGAAATCATCCATAAAGACTTCCATGATAGACTCTATGTAATCAGAAAATATGGCCATCATACAACGCTGAAAGGTAGCAGGAGCATTACATAAACCAAAGGGCATCCTCCTATAAGCAAATACACCATATGGACAAGTGAAAGTGGTCTTTTCCTGATCCTCAGGATGAATGGGTATCTGAAAGAAACCGGAGTAGCCATCTAGGTAACAGAAATAACTATGACATGCTAATCTCTCTAACATTTGGTCAATGTAAGGAAGTGGGAAATGGTCCTTTTTAGTGGCCGTGTTCAACTTCCTATAGTCAATGCACATCCTCCATCCTGTGACAAGTCTAGTAGCAATCAATTCATTTTTATCATTCTTTACTACCGTAGTACCTCCCTTCTTAGGTACAACTTGGACAGATGACCCATTTAGAATCGAAAATAGAGAAAATAATACCATCAAGTAATTTCTGTACCTCTTTTTCTTACCACCTCCTGCATAGGAGGATTTAGTCGCTCTCGACCTTGTGCACTAGGCTTGTGGCCTTCTTCCAAGTGAATTATATGCATACAAAAGTCAGGACTAATACCTTTGAGATCGTCAATGCTATACCCAATTGCCTTTTTATGAGTTCTCAAAACAATCAACAAAGCGAGATAGTTGACCTTGATTAGGTTAGCATTGACAATCACTGGATTCATCTCACGTCATCAAGAAATTCATATTTGAGATGAGAGGAAGGGGTTTCAATTCGGTTTTCTTTACCTCGATTACCTTAGGTGTGACACCCAAACTCGTATACCTTCGATGTGGGCATTCCTCTCCGATTAGAAGCTTCTCAATTCGATGAACTTCTGGACTCCATGAACCCGTCGATCACCGGATCGAAACCAGGGCAATCTCCGGAGGATCCCACTGTCAAAACACATAGGAAGACACTCATCAATAGTAAAATCAACAACATCTATACTATGACAAGTCTCTTCTATCATGGGGTTTTTCAATGCTTTTTCTAAGTTGAAAATAATCGTGTCATCCCCCACAACTAAGGTCAATCTCCCTTGCCTAACATCTATGACCGCCCCCGCAGATATGTAAGAACGGTGCGCCCAAGATGATAGGGATCTGGTTGTCTTGACCATGTCCATGACAACAAAATCAACGGGGATGAAAAACTTCCCTATTCGAACGGAACATCCTCTAACACCCCCGGAGGGTGTTTAACGATTCTATCGGCCATCTGCGGTGTCATATTAGTAATCACAACGGACCCATATTTAACTTTTTACAGATAGAATACGGCATAACACTGACACTAGCTCCCAAATCACAAAGAGATTTACTAATAGAGAGATGACCAATTTGACAAGGGATAGAAAAACTTCCAGGATCCTTTAATTTCGGTGGTGAGTTAATTGGCAACATGGCACTGCACTTCTGAGTGTAAGCAATAGTTTCTACCGCGTCAAAGGATCTCTTCCTTGTCAAAATCTCCTTCATGAACTTTGCATAAGCCGGCACTTGAGTGATCAATTCAGTAAAAGGGACACTTACCTGTAGATTCTTCACGACCTCCATAAACTTACCGAATCGCTTATCCACTTGGATTTTTGTTGTCGGTGAGGAAAAGGTAGAGAAATAGTTATGGGCTCGGCTTGCTTACCCTTAGAAACCACTTTTGAAACACCGTTGGCTGGCGATATTGGATCCTCGATCGAGTCGGGGTGACTCGATCGAGTGGTGGATCCTCGATCGAGTCGCCCAGTGACTCGGTCGAGGAACCTTTGCGAGTTCAACTTTTTCGTCTTTTTTACTTTTATCGTCACTCGTGTTTCAACTTCACAGGCTCTTTCTCATCATCACTAAGCTCCAAATTACCCAATCCTTTGGGATGCATGTAAGGGACTTCATCAACAAAAGAATGGGCACTTCATTCTCAAGACTTTGCAGGTCGGGGTTCGTATAAGAAGTACCGCTCCTCAACTGAATAACATTAGCTTGCTCATGAGCTTGCTTACCTTGAGGAGGAAGACCTACGGCCTTGTTTGATGGGTTTTGAAGTGCCATCTGAGCCACTTGATTATCTAGCATCTTGTTATGGGCAATCAACTCGTAAATCCGAGCCGTGCTTTCACGCATTGACAAAGTTTGTTGCAAAAGATTGCGCAACTCTGCCATATCATTATTCGGAGCTTGTTGAGGAATTTGTTGAGGAGTTTGCTTTGAGGAGGTCTGCTGATATTGATTGTTGAACTGCTGGCCTCCTTGATTTTGCCTTTGATATCCCCCTTGTTCTTGATTACCGCGATTGTTAGGAGGGATATAAGGATTCTTTTGCGGTTGTGATCGCTGCTGGTTTTGCACATTCTGGCTAGACCATTGAAGGAATGGATGCTCCTTCGTTCTTTCATTGTAGAAATTAGAGAAAGGTGTACCTTGTGCACCTTGTCCGTAAGCCCGAAAGGCGTTAACCCGCTCAAATGTGCTCATACAATCACCTGCACCATGACCATCTAAACCGCATCTAGCACAAGTCTCCTCTATTTGGCCGACTCATAGCATGAACTCTCTTACTACCCAATGATTGGGTAGTCTTCATCTCAAAGAATGGGCAGAAAATAGCCTCCACCGTGTCTTTGCCAAAGCACTATCAACCCCGATTACCTCGCGTGCTTCCCTAGGGATTTCCATACCTTGCGGTATGGGTAGCAATCTGATCAATCAACTTCCACGCGTCACCATCTAGTGTGTTATCTTGAAACCTCCCATTAGCAGATGAATCCAAAAGGGCACGTTGATCGTCAAACAACCCGTTATAAAACTGGTTGCAAAGGAACCACTTTGGGAAACCATGATGGGGAACTGATCGAACTAAACGCTTGAAGCGAGTCCAAGCTTCGTTCAAATCTTCAGTGGCCGCTTGCTTGAAACTAGTAATTTGATTCCTCAAAGCATTAGTCTTCTGAGGCGGGAAGTACCTCTTGTAGAAAGCAAGAGCCAAGGAATTCCAACAGAACTCTTCCTTCGTATCCATATCCATATCTCTTAACCACTCGGCTCCATCTTTCGTGAGAGAAAGGAAAGAGCACCGCTTAACTTGTCTTGTGTCACTCCAAATTAAATGGGATAGAACAAAGATGTAGTGACAAACTTTTCCATATGTGTTGCGGGGTCCTCGGCACTGTCCCTCCGAACATGTTTCGTTCCACCAAATTAATGTAAGATGGCCGAATCTCGAATGTTCCATTGGTAGAAGTGGGCAACTTGAAACCTTGTGGAATAGAATCTAAGGTTGGCTCGTGTAGTGACTGGCTAGGGTAGACATGATGATAGTTTCAGGAACAGGAGTTTTAGGAATAGGAATATCAGAGATAGGAATTTCTTCCTCTTCCTCTTCGTAGGACCGATCGGCTGTCTCTGTAGGGCTCGCCGTTTCGACGTCAAGTATACTCAAGTCTTCTACTTGACTCACTTCTTGATTAAATTTCCGTCTCGTAGCGAAAAGTCTTCTCGGGTTCGGATCAAAAGGAATAATCTCGGACCTATTAGACCTGGGCATAAACAGAACTAACAAGAAAGTGTGAGAACGGTCTCAAGGAACCGGGTTCCCTGAGACAAAAAGACAAAATAAACACAAAAAAAGACTAAACAATTGTTGCCTCCCAATTCGCCAAATTTGATGTGGCTAAAGTCGTATTACCAAATCAAAGTAAAACTATCTCAGGACTAACAAGAATAGCTAGTGATAAGACAGTGCTCGAATCCACAGGAGGCGGTGAAAGCTAGTCTAAGAGTATTTAAACTGTCTAGAAGTAACCAATTTCGGGGTTTTGTTTTGAGTTGATTCTAACAAACTAATTGCAATAAATAAAGGATGAATAACAATATTATTAAAAGTCTAGGAATTAGGTTCACTAGGTCAATCAGTCGGGGATTATCAATCAATTACTAAATCTATCAAGTTGTTTAAGGTCATAAGATCGGTCGACTCCATTATGCCCTTTAGATCGATTCTAACATGCGGTCGCTATGATTAGATACTTTCTATTTGATTATCGCACCTATATCAATTCTAACCCTATCGGCGATAGGATCGATTCGCTACACTAATTAATAACTCAGGCCTCAAGTGATTAACTAGAAGAATTACAACAATCAAACAACAACTTTAACGATATCAATAGCAACTAATTGATTTTCCCTTCTTAATTAACCTAGATCCCCTTCATCCTAGATGAGGGGATTAGCTACTCATGATTATAATAACAACAACAAACATGATTAAAGATGAAAACATAATTGCAAGATGAAAACAATAATTGCAAGATGAATAAACAATGATTTAATTAAAGAGGAAAGATTAGTACCATACAAAAGGAAGATTAGGGTTCTTAAGAGAGTTTTCCAGCAATACTTAGCAAAATATAACGTAAGTTAACAATAAAACCCGAGTCTTTAATTTATAACAAAAGATTAACGTTTTAGGAAATTCCGGAAATAAACCCGCCATAAAGGATCCTCGATCGAGGACGGCTGCTCGATCGAGTCAGCAGTGACTCGATCGAGGAACTAGCTCACAAGTTCCTTCTTCTCTTCTTTGACTTCTAGTCTTCATAATTCCTCGTTTCCCGTGCCATGCTTCGTGTATTCTTCTATGCCGTCTCCGCCATGCTAATCTTAGCTTGATCATACTCATAACGAGTCATTTCTGCATCAAAACACAAAATAGCGGCAGTATCGACAATTCATTGAAATAAAGCATATAAATGATATAATAGGCACGAAACGGTATGTAAAACGTCATAAAGGGAGCTATAAAAATATATATGAAAGTGATACATCATAACCTTTTGGCTAATTCTACTGTTAGAATTCTTGGTCGATAAATTTCTGTAAATTCTATCTTTAGTCCATCATAATCACGAGAAACTCTTCGGACTATAATGTTGAGATAAACTAAGTCAACACAAACTACTTACCCAACGTAGAAGAGGTCATATTATGCCTACCGACGAAGAAGGGATTCATAGTTGTTTGCACTTATAAAGACTAGTCTCAATTTCCGTTTTAGAGGAAGATCCCATCAACTTTATTTTAATTCATTTTAAGTGAACTAATATCTAGCATGCGTGAATGAATAAACTAAGGTGATGGCTTAATAAACATGTGACATCTGTATGTCTATGAAAACTAACATACAGCCTATATGTGTCAATTTTCATGCATTTTAGTAGTAGGTGGTTTGGTTTAGGCGGAAAATGATGCATTAACTAACATGTGAATGAAAAGCAATAGGAATGAAAACGTAAAAGCAATAAAAAGTCTTAGTGTGGCCTATCCTATCAAAATGAACATAAATACAACTTTGGAATCCATCATTGGACCCGAGAAGCTTGTCTTGATGTTCCATCTTGATTCATGTAGCAGGAGTGAGCTCCAATCTCCATCTTTAGTCTTCTCAAAAATTACAATTTAAAAATTACATAATAAACCTATTTACATTCTAATTTCAAAACCGTAATAAATAAAGAAAACCAAAATGGAGATACGAGATCTCAAATTACATTAAAAATTATGTTCCCATCATTACGAAAACATAATTTGACTAAGGTCACACTAGGTATTACAAATTACAACCGATTGCAAAAATACGTAAATAAAACCATTCAACGATTCATTCAACTAAAATAAAATGCATCAACTAAAAAAAAATTAAACATACAAGACATAATTCTTTAATTATGTAGATTAATTTTATCCAAACCACCTATTTAATTGATCAAATTAAGTGACAATTCCTCAATTAATCACATTAAATTTAATCTTAATTCATATTAAACTTGTAATATGAATTTAATCCATCAATATTTTAAACTTCTTTAACATAATTAGGTATCTTAAAATTGTGAACCGTTTCATAACAATTAATCATACATTGTAAATGTAATGTATAATTAATATTGGCCAAAAACAACAAAGAAAAAAAACAGAAAAAAATCTCTTCAAAAAAAAAAGCTCTCGGCATAAACAAAAACAGCCGCTTCCTTTTTTTTCTTCTTTTCGGTATTTCAGTAAAAACCGAATCAAAACAGCGTTTTTTTTTTCTCGGCAAAAACAGGAAAAAAAAACGAAATAAAAAAAACAGAAACTTTTTTATTTTCTTCTCGGCATAAATGCCCTAACAAAAAAAACAGAATTTTGTTTTCTATTTGTGCATTCGGCACAAACCCTAAAACAAAAATAGATGAACAAATCGTTTATGGTTGCTATTAGAACAAGATTAGCATATGAATTAATAAAAACATGATTAACCGTATATGCCAAAAACTATATAGCAAAAACAATTTTAACATCGTCAACAAGACGATTCCATTTACATTTTAACTTAATCTGCATTAAATCAAAACATCTACCAATTCTTCATATAATCATTCTAACTGATTAAAACAACAATATGAAAAATCAAAATGGAAATTAAATCATCAAAAACAAGAACAAAAAAAACCGACTGCTCAAAAAAAAATTTTAATCGGCATAAAAAAAAAGTTTCCAGCAGTGGGAAATTTTTTTTTTTCTCATTTTTTTCGATTCAACAAACTTTTGTTTAAAATCGTTTTATGAAAATCATCAAAATAAAATTCGTGGCCTTGGCTCTGATACCACTTGTGGGAAATAATCTGTATACTTCCCTTAAAATTAAGGATTATAACGAATCTATTATGATGATAACTAGTCATAAAATAAATTGCATAAACAAAAGTACAGAAAGAAGAAACAACCTTCGGTCCTAGCAAAATCGGCCTAAGAACAATATCGCAATGATATTCACCTATCAGTTGCACCCAAGATGATATGAGATATGCCCTTTGTGTTCTTGCTAGAATCGATCCCCAATTTCTGTAAATTGCTTAGGGTTTTTCGTTTTTTTGTGTTTTTAGATGAGAGGCAAGAATAGGTTAGAAAATTAGGTTAGAAAATTCTCCCCTTCACTCCCTTTAAACCGTGTACAAGGAGTGATGAGGGTCGATTTTTCTTTTTATTTTTCCGGCCCATATTACCGAAATTAAGAGTGATTAATTTCTCTTTTTTTCAGTTTTACTACTTACCCAAAATAAGGAGATTAAATCTTCTTATTTTGGTAGTATGCAAAATATATAAAATGTATTAAATATAAATTGTCATTTATATTATGCCGCATTAATTAATACGGGTCAATAATAATTTATTATGACAATATCGTATAATTTATCATTTGCTGATTAAATATAACCGATTACATTTAATTACGAATTAACATATTAATTCGTCCAAGCTAACATTATATACATTAATTAAATATAACTTATTATATTCAATTTACGAATTGACAGTTAATTCGTCTCAACTAATATTATTTAATCGGCATTAAATAATTGTCTCATCAACACATTGACTAACTGTTTAGTCATATAAGGCATCAATGTGATTACATTTCCATAACCACATCTCTCAAACACATCCTTTAGGTGTGACCTTTAGGGACCAAATTGATCACCGCCGCCATCGTATGATAATAACGTCAAACTTTCTAGCAAGCCAACCGTTATTAGGTAATCGTTAATCAACTGATTAAATACGAAGTATACCCTTGTGAACCTGTAAGAAATTTACAAATGTTATCACACTAATTTATGGAGGACACAAGCTCCAACAGTAACCATATTAGTAAAAAAGTCATACCGTTATAATGGCGTTTGTTATTGCTTGGTCTTGGTCAGTGAAGATAGAGACGGGACGAACATCCTCACCCATGGATTTGTTGAAAACATTGAACAACCACTCGAATGATTCTTCCCTCTCGTTCGACAGGAAAGCACAACCAAATATGACATTCGACCAATGGTTGTTAATACCAACAAAGGCTCCACAAATGAGATTGTACCTATTGGTGCGATACGTCGTGTCAAATATTTTAACATCTCCGTACAACAAGTAGTCCTCTCTCATCATCGCATCCCGCCAGAATAGGTTGCTTAATCTTCCTTTTTCGTCAAACTGAACACGGAAAAAGAACCCCGGCTCCTCCGCTTGCCTACTAGTCATGAGGTTGATCAAAGTGGCTGCATCTCCACCTTCAATTGATTTCATCTTCAATCTGTTAACATAATTAATATGATCTCGCTTTGTGTGGCCGACAAACGCATCACCCCCAGCACCTGCCGCAGCAACCCTGAATTGGACTAAAGGAGGAACATGCGCTTCAGTCATTGCCTTTATTACCTCACCCTCCGCTTCTGTGATCTTGCGCTCCGACCTATGATGATGCTGCCACTGGACGGGTGTGAAAGGGTGATTATGTTCGGCCACATGCTGAACTACCTCCCATAATCCATCATTATTTACTTGTGTCCTAACACAGGCTTCGCATTTACAGCGAGTAATTGCTGCATTCCTCACATTGCTAGTACTGACTTTACTCCCGTTCCTTCGCAAGAGCACCTAAAGTATCTCTCAATCAGCGGGTTGTCTTTCACGTCGGCCCTACGAGATGTTGATTTCTTGATACTAAATCCCTTCAGTTGCGAATGTTTCTTATACAAGCTGAAGATGTGTTCCCATTTTCTAGCTTTTATTCCAACTAAACAACTTGATAGGTCAGTACCTATGAGAAGATATATTAAGCATTGGTTAAAAGGGCAACACTTTTCTTACTAAAACGTCTACATATCATAACTATCATGGTCACATTTTAAGAGTATATCAGAATGTAACCAACTTTAGTCATACTGTCACCATTTAAAGTTTAAAAATTTTATGACATTTCATACTAAAACAACTACATATCACAACTATAATAGTAACATTTTAAAAATTCTGTGAAATTTCATACTAAAACGTCTACATATCACAACTATAATGGTAACAACTACATATCACAACTACAGAATGTCACTAATGTCACCATTTAAAGTTGTAGACAGGCACAACATGCTGTCACTTTTCTTACTAAAACGTCTACATATCAGAACTATCATGGTCACATTTTAAAAGAAAATCAGAATGTAACCATCTTTAGTCCTAATGTCACCATTTAAAGTTTAACGATTAATAGCTATAACGTCTACATAGCGTTGCTATCATGGTCACATTTTAACAGTGGCTAAGAATGTACCACCTTCAGTCATACTGTCACCATTTCCAGTTAAAAGATTAATATTGTTGATTACATAAACAAATTAACTAGGTTTGGTTAAAAAGGTAACACTGAAGTCTAAAATGGTGACAGTGTACAATACACAATGGTAACATATATTAAAGACTAGTACCTATGAAAAGATCACATTTTAATAGTACATAAGAAGGTAATCTCCTGAATAATGAACTAGTATAAATCCCGCGCACACGCGGTTTTTTAGATAGGGACATTAGAGAATTTAACAATTATCTAATTATATTTAACTTATTTTAACTCCATTTGAAATTTTAGTATAGAATAAAACTTAATATTAGTAATGTTTTATATTAAGAGATAGAAAAAAGAAGGTTCAACACTTTGTTCAGTATATACAATTCTTTGAAACTATTTTGTGTGTATCTGTGTTGTAATAAATATACTTATGTATATATTAAATAAAAAAAATTAAAAAAATAACCAAAAATTAAATGTTCACGTTGTATACAATAGAAATACATAGTATTAAATTAAAGTGTAAAAAAATATTTATTCGCAATTTTTTCGTTTTAGAAGTAAAAACAATATAATGTTCTTATCTTGTACTCCGTAGTAGGTTAGTTATTGTATGTAATTAATCAGTATTAGCCCAGTTGTAGACATATAAATGTGTAAATGGAATAGAATTATACGGAATTAAGCAGTTTGGCCCAATTGTAGATAAGATATAATGAAGCCAAAATATAGAATATTCATTTAGGCGGGAAAATATTAGAGCTTTCTTATTCTTTTAGTTTAGTGGGGATGAATGACCGACAAACGACAATACTAATCATCATTCGATCATTTAAATTAATATCCACATCAAAATTAATTAAAAACTAAATGGTGATTATGAATACAAGCTCACCTCCCATGGCATTGGCAAGACAGTAAAGTTATGATGATCTTGACGCCTTAACCCATTTTCACAGCCTCACCAAACCATCCACATTCTCCTCCTACCATTTTCACCCTTCATTTACAAATTCTACCTCTCTTTCCCAATATATAATTGTTTCTGTTGATCCCAAAATATATCAAAGTTTACATCTTTTCTCAATTCTGAAAATGGGTCAAATTCCATGGCCTTCTGAAACAGAGGTGAGAACCCAATCATTCTGTATCGTTACTTTTTTATTAATGTTTTTGAAATACAATGTGATCTGATTAGAGCTACATTCTCAATTTCGTTTTTCTGTTTATATGTTAATAGATTTGTATTCGACGGAAATTGATGTTTTTGATTTTTATGACAATGTTGGCTTTATTATAATTCTCCAATTTGGTTTGTTCCAGGAAGAGAGTGATTTAATCTCTCTTCATTATATGAAATGTAGTAATGGGTCACTAGCATTTTATGGTATACCATCCTGTTTAATCCGGATTCGAGCCGGGTAGGACCAATAGGCAATAAAGTTTCCCCTCATGAGTTTTAACACTGAAACATTCAAGGGGAACACAAGACCTCTGAACAACCGCTTACCAGTTGATCTAAAGGCTCATGGTTAGTATTTTGTTGAATGCAGCAAGAGGGGAAAGATCTTGTGGTATTGGATCAGTGGCGTAACCAAGATTTATACAGTAATTAGGAGGGCAAAAAATTGCAACACCGTGAACTAGTAATAAAATAATGGAAAATAAGGGAATTGTAATATCAAAATTTTCAATTTTTCCCTTCTACAACACGGGCGAGCACCCCTACTAGCCCCCTGTTCTGCTACTGTATTGGGTAAAAATTTAATCATACAAGCTCAGGCAGCGTAACATCAACTATTCCTACAGTCTGGATGTCATCTTTGATGAAGGGTTCAAGACCGAGGATTGTGCATGTTAGTTAGTGGGTTGTAGGGTGCTAGATAGCTATAGTCGTTGGTAGAAATGGCGCTTTTAATTCACCAGGTTGGTATGGTATGTGCTAATAAGTAATAAAGTAGGAATGAACGGATAGCCTGTTAAGCATAATGGCATTGGTTGCCAGATCTTTTGATGTTGCTTATTTTCTTGGATGCTCTTCGGGGTCTTCTGATTAGGAAAGAGACCACAAGCTAGCAAAAATTAGGAATACTCTGCCAGCTGAACGCGAGTTTTGATATCGCCATGAATTAGCAATTTGAAGGGTTGCAGACTTGCAGAGTTTCGTTGAATAGGAATTTTCCGATAAACCTGATTGGATAATGACATGGAGAGTATTATTGCCTTAATATCTGTATTTCAATGGTGAACTATTCTGAACGAATCGTGCCCTTAAATTCAAATATAATCCGTGCATATGAAGTTGTTAGAAACTGGGAACTGAGCAGCTATGCAACCATTAGGTTGTCTTGCATGGGTGTTGTATAGTTAACTTGTTGCCACTAAAGACTCAGGTTTCCAAAGTTTCAGTGGTGTCTTCTTTCCTGCAGTCCAAACGGAGCAGAATCGAATTGGCTAACATGCACATAGAATTGTAATTGTTGCGTTATTTTTGGACCTGCTTTTAGGCTTCATAGCTTCTTGTGGTGCCCTCCTTGTTTCTGCTCTGGCTAGCCGAAGAAATTGTCTATGTTTTTATGTTGTTGGTGCTTCTATCGGATAGTCCTCCTTTTCCTTTTGCTAGCTTTGTTGGCCATCTTTTGTTTCTTTCCCCCATTTCCTCTTTCTTCCTCTCCATACTTTATCCAAGGTGACTTTGGCTCTCTCAAATCTCTCATATTCTTTTTCTTCATCATCGTAATGGGAATGCTCTTGTAGGCCCTCTCAAAGGCGTGTTTGATTGTTCCTATTTCGTCAAGTGTCAGCTAAACTAGATCATCTATTCCTATTTTGGCTTCTTGACCTTTTGTATCATTAATATACTTTGTAACACGTTAATACCAATCACCTTAGATTATTTTGACGTTTACTTCTCTGGCAAAGTTCTCATTGGTTATGCCACTGATAAAAGGAGACAGAAAAATAATGTAAGTGAAATTTTCAAATGCTTTTCACAGCTGAGTGACTTGAGGAATATGGTAGCTGGGATGGCTGAAACAAGTGTCAAGGACGTTAGGGTGGTGGTATCTCCATATAGGATTTGTCCTCTGGGAGCTCACATTGATCATCAGGTAAGTCATCTGAAATCTGATCGTTTTGGTAGTTCGTGTACTGGTAGGGGTTATTACTTGTCATTATGTTTATGCAAATTGTATCCAAATATCATGCTTCTTTACAAGCACATACATTCTTTTTTGACTTCTCACGTTCACTGTTCAGTAGAGTTTCAAGTTGATGAAAGAAATAGTGCCTACAATATCTGAAGTATAGCTTATTCAATACATCGTAATTTTCATGCTTTTGTATTAATGAACATAGCAAATGTAATGTATTCTTCCATATATGAGGTTGATGAATCAATAATGGCTCGCCGTGTTTGTTGTTTTTACATTAGTATAGACCTGGCTTATTCCTTGTCCATTTTTAATGTAGCAAAAGACCCACTTTCTTTGCTTTTGGATTATGATATAAAGCAAAAAGGTCTACCATGTTAGTAGCTCGATGTGCTATTAAATGGTGAAGTTGCAGTCATTTTGGTGTAATAGTTGAAGCAATTTTCAGTAAGGGTCATCCGAAACAGCATCATAACAAATATAATCATCTCCATGTATGAAGTTGATGAAATGAAACTGAAGCTTAGTATTACTGTCTTATTGTTTTGACACAAGTGATACCTGCACAATTTTTTGAATGTGATGGAGCTATCTTTTTATTTTTATTTTTTTCAATGCAACCAGGGTGGAGCTGTTTCAGCTATGACCATAAACATGGGAATTCTTCTTGCTTTTGTTCCTTCTGGAAGTCCTGAGGTATGTCGCTCCTTGCTCTATAATAGCGTATAGTATGGAGGAGTGGTAGAGGAAGAAGGGTAGGTGGAGACTTAGTGAGATCCTGATTGGCTTCAAGCCAGAGTTCTAGATTTAAAAGATAGAAGATGTGACCATAGTAGGGACGATCAGATTAGAAGGCTGGTTCAGCATCATAGACCTGTGGAACAGTATGCAGATTAACTGATTAAGTAATAAGACTAGATTACAGAGATGAAGATATATTGGATATGAATCTCACAGCTAACCTGAAACAACCATTTAGTATCATGGAGATCCATAATCTCTGTTGGAACCATATGCAACCTGAGTTACGGCATTTGAAGCCACAATTGCTTCAATGCTCTTATTGATTAATGACATATCTGGCGTATGAAATTAGCATATGGGATTTGTGATGAGTGCAAGAGGAGATGCAAGGTGTGGTTTTTCATTTCCTTTTCCCGTGCATACTTGTGTAATGTTTCTTACCGATGAGGCATCTTCCTATGCAGGTGGTATTGCGCTCTGCACAGTTCAAAGGAGAAGTAACATTCAGGCAAGAAAAAGTATTTATTTAGCAGTCTCTATTTCAGTTTGGTCTTTACATATTAAGGCCTATTTTTATGATTGTCTTACGGACAAATTTGAACCATGTGCCGTTTTTTTATTTGAGAGAGGTTGGGAGATTTGCTTGGAACTGGTTTTTAAACTGACAGTCAGTGGATATATAACCTTTTTCATCACAGTGGGAACAGGAGCCTCATTATGGGATTTAGGGTAATCTTACTGAAGCTAATAAAATAGGGTTATTTGATAAGAATAATCTAAACTATTGCCCCCCTTCTTAAAATAACTCCAACTAAGGTTTATTCTAAAATAAACTCAACTTTTGATACTACTCTCTCAAAACAGTCTAGGTGACTTGCTACCTGATAAGGAAGTCATTCCTTTTCTTTACTTGAGTAAATAAGACCAACATAAAAATTGACATATCTCCTTCTCCCTACGTCATTCACCATCCACCACTTTGCCACCATATCTCAACACCAAACCCCCACCGCCGTCAACCACCACTCCATCATCATTATCGACGGTCGTCGGAGACCTGACCCACGCCTCAAACACGACTCCCCTACATCAACACTATCACCTTTCAGTCTATCACCCACCAATTGAACACATCAAACAACCGTTTCGATGTCGGCATCCAACTATCTAGTGACAGTCCGCAACCCCGTCATTCACACTCACCTTCGGCCGTCGAACTCTAATAATCGTGCATCACCCATCTACTAGCCTTTCCTCTGATTCGATCACCTTGGTTCAGAATGCTCCTCGCCAATCCGCCACCACCTACCTCAATTCGATCAAGCCGAGCCTTGCAACATCATCGCTCCTCGCCTCAATCGACATCAATTCGAACCAATTTGAATCGCATTATTCCAGCACCCAGTAGCCACAATGGTTATAACCCAAATCGACCAATCCGGATGAAGCTCACAACTTGGGTCCAACCTCTTAGAAAATCACTTCAACCTTCACTAAATCAATTCCTAAAATCACCCTATTTAATTCACTAACACCAGCTCAACTTACATCAAGTTTCAATTATCTCTAAGTTTACTCCATTTGGGTTTACTCCATTTGGGTTTTGCATTGGCTAAAATTGAGATGGGTTTAATCTAATATATAATGGTTTCATTTGGGTGATGCCGCTTTGGATTTGAAGATGAACAATTAGTATCGTTTGCGTGGGGTTTTTGAGGTGAGATAATGGAGGTGAAAATTAATTTAGATGATTAGGGAAATCTAACAAGCAAAAAACGATTGTGTTAATGGCAAAAGTGGATTAGGGGATGGAGGAGGTGAATAGGTGACGAGTCAACAGACAATTGAAAAGTGAGGAACGAGAATTAAGGAGATAAAAAGAAAAGGAAGAAAAAGGAAGATCGGTTAAGAAAAGGAGAAAGAGGAAAGAGTAGTAAAAGGAGGAAGAGGAAGAAGATTACAAAAGAACGGAAAGAAAGGAAAGGTGACCTAGAAGTTAAATGAACCTTACCTGTAACAATAGGTAAAAAAGAGAGTGATAGCAACTGAAGTTAAATGATAGGATAGTTTGAATTTTTATGGGTTAATCAATAGTTTGGGTTAATATAAGCAGGACAACTATAGTTGAGATTATTCCCATCAATTAACTTGTATTCTTTTTATGTTGAATAATTTCTGAATCAAAAGGCGAATTTTCATTTTCTTAGTGGTAACCTTTAGAAGTCAATTGAGAATTCGAGTTATGCATTTATCATGTTATAAAAACATTGAAGGTTTAGATGTCCTTGAGACTGCTTCGTCGTTCTTGCTCTCTTTTATTCACCCTCTACATGCCTTTTGAGGAATTTAAAGCTAATCAAGCTTTTCCTAACTCATATCAGAGTTGATGACACACAGTATCCGAAAGCATCTGGAAAGGCAAATACAATTGTCAGTGGAAATGGTTCATCTGAATTTAAAGAAGAGTGTTGTTGGGGAAGATATGCAAAAGGAGCTTTATATGCGTTACAAAGTAAAGGGGACCTTCTCAGCCAGGTTACAGACACATCTCTTGAATCTTTGGTCAGTTTATAGGGATCCAAATTTGTTTTATCTTCTGTTGCTTATAATTGGGTATGACCGTATGACAATTGAAACGTAGAATACTTCATTTTATGTTTTCATAGAATAGCCGATTGCGTCACTTAAATATGCACTTGTCTCTGATACTTGCAGCCCTGCCTGAGTATAGGTAGCAGGTTTTATCCCCCATTTAGGCAAGGGACAGAGAGTTACTTGCTATGCTTTTTTTTAATCAACTGTTTCTATTTAAAGGTGGCTGTTGATGAGATCATTCATTGTTATTTTTCAACTATGGGTGTATACATTGTAAAGAAACATGCTCTTACTGACTAGCATAACCTGTATTGTGTGCTGTCTCAGGGTATTACTGGAGTGATCAGTGGTTCCACAGGTCTTGATAGTTCCGGCCTTAGTTCATCTGCTGCTGTAAGTAGAAAGCTCGCTGAATTGCTTTTTGACAATCTTTTCTGGTAAATGTCTTGCACTCACCCTTATAGTAAGGGAGAGGATACATTGTTATTTCTTCAACACATACTCAGCACAAGATAAGCATGCGCGCGCACACACACACACACACACAGACACACGCATCTAACTTCTTTTCATTTTTGCAATTGCGCATAGAAAAGTGATTGAAACACTGATTATTGTTTTAGCTTTGAAAATACGACTGCTTTTATGAGATTTTATTTCATTCACTAATCAAGTTGTGTTGATTTAGGCAGGAGTTGCCTACTTGTTAGCTCTAGAAAGTGCCAATAATATATCAGTATCTCCAGCGGAGAACATCGAGTTTGATCGGCAAGTACTCTCTTCCCCATTGACATTTCTTTGCGTCTTTTTACGTTAGGAAATGCTTCTTAATAGAAGTGTCAAGGCCCTTTCGTATGAGAGTTGAGCGAAAATAAGTCACTTTTCTATGTTATTTTCACAAATTATATTGGCCTTTGGGGTAAAATAGGAAGTGAAAAGAAGTCACATTCGTAGGTTGCTTTACTTATTATACGGGCAAATTGGTTAATGGGATATGCTTTTGGGCGTGGCTATCACATCCTCAGTAGCGATTCTGAATTTGCAACTACGGAAGCTAATCAAAGAATCGTGGTGAAGACATGTATAAAACTTCGTTCTGTGGATCTTCTCCCTGTGATATTACATACTACTGCCGATGCACGGTCTCACAATACAACAACATTATTACCCCAATGCACCGTATAGCAATAATTTACAAAAAATTTGAATGGTTGATACTATCCATGATCGTGTGTGACTATGCACTTTTCTTCTTACTGATTTTCTCCAATTTCAATTTCCTTTGTATGCAGGCTGATTGAAAATGAATATCTAGGCTTGAACAATGGCATATTGGACCAATCTGCAATACTGCTCTCAAGAAAGGGTTGTCTAACCTTCATGGACTGTAAGGTAATATCTGAATTTGCACAAATCCGATTATTTGGGCGTTCTTTTCTTTCCTATTAAGGCTTTTCATATAGAGGAATATTTTGTCAATTTATTTCCTTTCTTCACATTGAGTTGTTGCTTCATGGTTGTGTTTGAGCATGGCATTGCCCAACCTGTCATACCATTTTTAGAATTCCAAACTTCTGCTGTTTCGTGCTGTAAGCAATATGAAAACTTGAGGCTTCCATAGTAATGGCATTGTAGTTTATTCCTCCTTTTATTCTATTCGTCTATGTTTCCTTCCAGATTGCTTCTCACTGAAACTATTTTGTTCTCCTAATTCCCAAGTACTTTCTTTCTCCATGCAGACCAAAGAACACAAGCTTATAAACCCTCCAAATTTGGGTCAAAATCATATCAATGGATCACACAAGTCCTACAAAATACTTTTGGCATGTTCCGGCTTGAAGCTTGCTCTGACAAGTGACAGTGGGTACAACCGCCGAGTTTCGGAATGCCGCGAGGCTGCAAGAGTTCTCTTAGAGTAAGGCTTCTTACTGTTATGATGTCATTTCTTTTCAATTTACGTGATTTGCGCACCCTTACCGGCTTACCCTTGTGTATTCAACACATAGAGGCTGTCTCAAATGGCCCATATTAAAAATTTCGCCGAGAGTTGAATCAAATGACTACTACTTCACAATGAAAAGAAGTGCAAATAGTTTTGAGAACCAGTTTGCTTTATTCCACCATTATACAAAACAAAAGAATAGCGAGTCTTCTGTTCCATAGGCAATGAAAACTGCATGGATTTTGAACAATGTGGGAAAATGGCATTCACTCTCCAACAGTTCGACCTTGGTATCGAAAGGGCAAAACCATCACCATCCCAGGTTAAAGGGTCTTGATGTTCGTTTAATCATGGTGTGTGTGATGATAATAAATGAATAACTACATTACATTTTTATTTTGCATACTTCGTGAGATTTGAGATTATTGACCGCATAACTATTTTGTATCTTCCTGCTAAAAGAAATTACACAAACTAGTTTTCTTGATGTAAAGAACTATGCATCTAGGAATTGGAAACCAAACTTCATACCTTTTCGACAGCCTTCATAAAGTGACATAGCTACGAAGCTTAGTTTTGCACCAGTGATGCTCAATGCTGAAGTAGTAACCGCATCAGTTTGCTGTTGATTCTTTGTGTTGCAGTGTTTCTGGGAAGCCTGAAGTCGATGCTGTTCTCTCCAATGGTGAGGATGTTTTCCCTAATGCTGTTATCGAGAAGAATATTCTAAAATTCTTTCTTTAATTCTGATGGTTAATTGTCTTGCTTGGAACAGTTGAACACGAGGTTTATGAAGCTCATAAGGTTGTCTGTTCATCATTTCTATCCAAACACTACTTATTTCTTATCATATATGCCGCTGAATGATAATACTGTGTTTGCCTATGGTCTCATTTGCTATTAAATTCTCTTGTAATTGCTTTGCAGGAAAAACTTGAACCCCTTCTTGCTCGAAGAGCAGAACATTATTTCTCGGAGAATATGCGTGTTATGAAAGGTTGTACTACTAATATATAAGTGACCTGTCTCATGAGATATTTTTCATTATTTCTCATTTGCTGATTTTTTTTTTTTTTTTCTTCTGCGTCCATAATGTGATCCAGGACTTGATGCATGGGCCTCTGGTAGATTTGATGAGTTCGGAAAGTTAATTACTGCTTCTGGTCAAAGTTCAATTCAGAATTATGAATGTGGTATGAATTTACTGAATATTCGATTGAAGTCCACAAATTTTATCATCTCCTTCTGGCCATTTACATTGACAAATAGATGTTTAGCTATCACAAGAACTATTTTTATGCGAATTTTTTCAAAGAATTTTCATTTCGATGTAGCCAAAGTTTACTTATAAAATACTATTCTATGGATTTGGAATATGAGAAACGGACTATAATGACTATCTTCATTCATTTACGCTTCTTTTATTATGAAGTAGCTAGCCATCAGTTGACGCAAATATCGATGGAATTTCAATCATTTGGAAATAGTCTGTTTTTAGTAGAAGGTAAATTACGTACAATCGACCTCCCTTACCAGTTACCACCTACAAGAGGTAGCCTTTGAAGCATTTGGTTATTATTGTAGATTTCAGTTATTTAAAACCATTGAAACAGCCTCTTCTAGACTTCTAATAGCTAACTTCATAACAGTGGCTACTAATATTGTGGGGAGTAAGTTAAAAAAAAGTGGAATGTTGGTGGGAGTAATCGATAATTTACTCTTGATTTTATCATATTGCAGTAAACTTTCTCCTTAGGTTTCCAAAACCATGCATGCTGATGGCTAATACCACTCATTTACTTCTGCTTTCCCTCAATTTGACAGGATGCAAACCTCTCATAGAACTATACGAGGTTCTTCTGAGAGCGCCCGGCGTTTATGGAGCTCGGTTTAGTGGTGCTGGATTCCGCGGATGTTGCATTGCATTAGTCGATGCTGATCTGGCATCGGAAGCTGCATCATTTGTCAAAGAAGAGTACAGTAAGCTCGAGCCTGAATTGATTGGCAAGATAACCCAACAGGCTGCTGTTTTGATTTGTGAATCCGGTGATGGTGCTCGAGTAATTAGTGCTATGTAGGAGAATCTGGTTTCGGTTTTCCGCTATTCCAGTACTTAGTCATCTTATTTTTTTATTACTACATAGTTTATAGCGTGATCATTTTTTAATTATTTGTTCTGTGACATTTCTTTCTTTAGAATATATAAATAAAAATAATAAATTATACAGTATTTAGAAATATCATAATCTTTTTATATATTTTTAAAACATAATGATACGGGTTACGTATGTCGAACCCAAGAGTAATAAGTGGGTTCGAATGCAATGAATGCAAAATGATGTAATGAGTGTTGAAATAATTAGAAGGGCATATGGTAACTGGTAAGCAGCAGCTGTTGTGTACATAAATGGAGTGTGATTTTCAGGAACATAAATTGATCAAGGGAAGATACTTATCTTAGTCCAACGATTAAGTCACCCCCAAGCTCCAAGTAAAGGAATAAGGCCGAAAGACATGGGTTATTAATGAAAATATCGATAATATCCAAAAGCAAGTTCAATACTAAGAGCTTGATACTAGAGTTGGCAATGGGCTATGCTGGGTCAGCTCACGTGCCGGTCCATCATGCTTTTCTCCAAAATTGGCCCGACCCAATCATGTATATTGGACTGGCCGTGCCGTGTCGTGTTTGGCTCACTCACCCCAATCCCCACCGTGGCCCGCTCCTGGCACGCCTACTTTCATGCTTGGGCCGTGCCTGACACGTGGGCCGGCCCATGTGCCTTAAGTTTATTTTATTTTTTATTTTTTAAAAAAATTGTTTTATAATTGCCATATTTTTAGTACTGCCGTGTCAGGCCTGCCGCCTGATTTATGCTATATTTTTAGTACTTGCATTCCATTTAATTCTATATGTTTGCCTTTTAGGCATTCATAAGTGGGGAGAATTTTCGATACAACTTCTAATATATAGCATAAAAGATAATCATGTGAGATCTTGTTTAAATTGTCTTACCGAGTACATTGTGAATATTATTTTTTATTTTTTTTTTATTAATATGTAACTAAAGATATGAACGAAAGAAAACGAACATTAATATACGTGTATAAAGCAAATGTATAGAATTGAATGGAATGGAGGAAGTACTAAATAGTAAATATGGGTCATCTATAGGGCAAGGGGTGGTTCGGTGGGCAAAATGAATCCTAACCTAATGAAAAAAAAAAAAAAAACTTACTTGAACAGTGGTGGTGGTTGGTGGTAATTCGGTGGGCAAGGGGTTCGCGTGGCAGTGGCGGTGTCCGGCCTTGAACGTTGGTGGGGTAGTGGCGGAAGGTGGTGGTGTGAGAGGTGTGTTTTTATTTTTGGGAGAGAGAGAGAGAGGGGGTAGACCTGTCAAACGGGTCGGGCGGGTCGGGTTAGAAAAAGGGTCGGTCATACGGGTCACTGTCGGGTTTAGGGTCAGAATACGGGTCAAGAAAAATAATTTTTAACCTCTTTTTGAAATAATTTTTTTAATTTAAAAATATTTTTTTAAAAAGTAAAACATATTTAAAATTAATATTTTAATCATACTTAACGTTTACATTAATTATATTGACATAATTTTAAAATAAATTTGTTTTAATAATTATTTTAGAGATATTCTACGGTGTACCCTCGTGATTTTGGTTTTCTACATTGTACCCCTCATTTTTTTATATTCTATGGTGTACCCCTAAACTCTATACATTAGTCTATACCATGACCTTATTTAATGTCTTTGCTAACTTAGTTTCTTAAATGACCTATTAAATCGTCTATTTATCATTCCAATTACTCGATAACATACTCATTTACTTATTAGTTTGTCAAATTACTCATTAGCCCACAAAATAGTATACGAACTAACTAAAAGTTCAAAAAATCTCCATTATTATGTCATGACTCATAACATATGTTTTTAATAGTAGTTGATGATTATTAAAAGTGATTTATGATGTTTCTCATATAGAATGGTGATACAAC
Organism: Silene latifolia; assembly: GCF_048544455.1. Classification (NCBI taxonomy): domain Eukaryota; kingdom Viridiplantae; phylum Streptophyta; class Magnoliopsida; order Caryophyllales; family Caryophyllaceae; genus Silene; species Silene latifolia. The sequence goes on along the minus strand of NC_133532.1, from coordinate 100,800,132 downwards.
ATTAATAAGTCAGAATAAAGGTCAAAGTATCGTCGTTTGATAGTGATAAAGTTAATGGAGAGTTAAACGAGGTTATTATGGAGAAAAACTAAGAAGTTTAGGAGTACACTGTAGAATTAAAAAAAACGAGGGGTACAACATTGAAAACCGAAAAACTCAGGGGTACACCGTAGAATATCCCTAAATTTATTATTAAATATTATAAAAGTTATATAAAATTGACTTTTTAGTTGAGTTTGTAATTTTAAGTAATAAAATAAAAATTTAACTATTTTTTCAAATATAATATAAAAATATTAATATTTTAATAAAATTCATGATTTACCTTTGACCAACGGATCGACCCGTTCAGGTGGGGTCTCGACCCTAAAATAACAAGTCATTTCGGGTTCGGGTCAAACGGGTTGTGGGTAAAAAAAATTGAGTTTGTAACCCTAAAAAACGGGTCGGGCGGGTCGGACCGATCGATCCGGGTCGAGTTTTGACAGGTCTAGTGAAAGGGTATTGATATAACTAATATTTTAGTATCGTTTTACCCCATATTTAAACAATTACTTGACTCGATTTTGTTCGCTTTAATCGATTTATAAGCTCATTTTACTAATTAATTAATAGTTAATAGTTTTAATTTAATTATTGCGAATAATCGTTATTATTGTAGAATGTGCACTACTCTAATTTATTTGACAGTTGTAGGAACTGGGTAGCGAGAATAAGATGAAGTTCGGGAAATAAGATGGGCCGAGACTGTAATACCACGGATTTATGAGCTGATGGGTACTCTATCGAGTAGAGCTTACGCTGTCGAGTAAGTTAGTTTTGCGTTCTGAAGTGTGTTCTGTCTGGTGGATACTCGATCGAGTAAGGGCAACTCGATCGAGTAGGAGGTAGATCAGTTACTCGATCGAGTAAGTCAGGTCTATACAGGTTTTGGCCGGGTTTGATAGCAACGCGTGAAAAGTTTATATAAAGTATTCCGTCAGTTTCTTTTACCTTTTTACCTTATTCAAAACCTTTTTCAAAAGGAAACAAAACAACTTAAGTTCTCTTCTCGCATTTGCTATCAAATCCAAGGGCTAGAGTTGTCGGATTTCAGAGTCCTTTATACCGTTGAGATCGTCGTATTGTGGGTAAGGTTCTTGTACCGTTTTTATGTCGATTCATTAGTTTTGTTTAAACCCTAATTGGGTGAATTGGGGATTTTGGGTGTATTGTTGATGTTAGATTGTAATTGTATGATTATGTGGTTGTAGGGGGTTATTTCTTAGAGGAACGCTTTTGATCCGCTGCTTGTGATTGTTGATCGGTGATTTCATTCCAGGTAGGGTTTTCCTACTTAGTTATTGTGTAAATGATTATCAGATGGTTGCTGATTGTTGGCATGTGATTATATCGTAATTGGTTTTGGTATTGTTGATATTATAATTGGTCGTTGTTGATTGTCTGTGGTTCGCGAGGTGCGCCTTCGGCTGAGTGGAGTCACTTGCGGGAGTGGCTTCACGCCTTTATTCGCCCCTTGTGGTTCCCGCCACAAGGGGGATGTGCACATTAATGGACATGGGTTATTCGCTCGATGGAGATGAGCGGGGCTTAGGTGGGAACGGTTGCGGTCCCCCACTGGCGGAGTGGAATATCTGTTTTGATGGATATTCTGGCAGGGCTACACACTTTAGTGTGTAGTCAGATGATTGGTGATGCATGTGACGGTGTTGGAGATTATGATTGTGTAATTGTTTGTTGTTTTATCTTATATTGTTTATGCAGTAACTGACCCCGTTAAATATTTTGAAAACTGTGGTGATCCATTCGGGGATGGTGAGCAGTGTTTAGCAGGTATAACTTGGATGCGCCCGGGTTAGCTGGGGATGGAGTCACCACGAGTCCGAGTAGTACTCTTCCGTTGTAGTGTCATAACATTTTATTTATTTTAGTTGGTTTTGGTTTGGAACAGCTGTATCGTATTTTCTCAGTTTGGTTATGATGTAACACTTTAAATTTAGGGTTATTTTATAAGAATAATCCAAATTATACCTCATCTTCTTACATTAATCCAAACTATACTTTAACCCAGAATAATCTAAACTATGGCCTCATTTTTCTCACAATGTACCAGGTAACCGACTACTTGTTTGTCAGGTCACCATTATTAAAAAAAACTAAAATTACTAGAACCAATAATTAAAATAATAACAACCTTAACACAATAATTAAAACTACAATAATCTAAAATTAAGACCAAAATTAAACATGGACATATCATCCTTATCATTCTTTACCATAATTCCAAAACCTAATCAATAAAAAAAAAAAAAAAAAAAATAGGTGAAATCCCCATTAAACCACATGGAGCTCTTTGTTTCTGCCATAAATTACTTTCCACGAAAATCCCAGATAGCTAGAGCTATTGATTGGGATGAAAAGAATGCAAATTTTATTCCGATAAAATACCCAATCACTCTTATAGTTCTTAACACCTTCTAATACTGTAATCGCATCACCATTTTCTCCTCTTCAAACCACCCTCATATTTTCACCCTTTAAAACAATTCAATTGAAAATTAAAAAATGAACAATTTTTAACATTTCTTGCCATTTTAATTTATGGGTATTTCTGGGTTTCTATGAATTGGGTATTTTTTTTTTAGTTTTTGTGTTTAAGAGATGAGTTTACTAAAAAACATTAGGAACAAAAACAACATGGTCTACCAACTTCAATTCAACTTCAAGTATAAGAAATCGGCATTGTTGTTGCTTCGAGCTCGAGATTTGAGTTTTGATGACCGACGCCGTCAATGTAGACGACTTTATGTTCATTGTGTTTCTTAGGATGAGGTTAAGAGTAGCAATCAAGAAGATAAAGATGGTGTTGGGCATAGTGAAAATAACGATTCATTGGTTAATTTGGATAATGTTGATGCTGATTAGTTTGGTAATTTTGGCGATTCTAAGAAGAAACAAGGGATTGGAGGTTAAAATTAAGGTTTTCGGATCAATAATAAACCCAGATCTCAATAATAAACCCAGGTCTTCTTCAATTCAATTAGCTTTCTTCCTCAATAATAAACCTAAAAGTGACCCAGATAATCTTCAATAATAAACCCGATTTCTAGTATTTGAGTGGTGATGAGGATTGTTAAATAAACCCGATTTCTGGTAGTTGATTAATGATGAGGTTTGTTGATGATGAAGGAAGTTAAAGAGGTTTAAAGAAAAACCGGGATCACTCATCAGTCATCACCGGTTGGTTTACTTGATTTTGTAGGTAAAAAAGGAGCTAGGTGCAATAGGAGTAAAGGATGGCAATAGCGTGGATTATTTTGAATTAAATTGAAATTTGAATTATCATGAGAATACGATCAATATTTTGGATTATTCCCATAAATTAACCCTTAAATTTATTTACTTAAAGTACGTTTCTTGATGGTTACTTTTGATTACTATGCCTCGGGTAACCGAGATAGTAGCATTCTCATGCATTAGGAGGTCTTGGTAAGGCACCTTGATATATGAGGGTGTTACAGAGACGACTTGATAATATCCAAATGGAGCAAATCTCAATTAGTAGACCCAAAGTCAATTCAAGGCATTTTGTTGAACTTGTTCCCTACTCCTTCACCACTGTTAGACTAAGCCTACCCTGCCATCTTCTAACTTCAATGAAGAAATCACCATTACACCTCACGCACTACCATTTTCATGTTGAACCACCGAGATCCACTACTACAAACCCGAACCCCACGTGAGCAGCCCAAACCTACATCATCCCCGCGTCAATCAACCACCCTCAATTCACCCATATACTCACCTCCGTTGACCATCACCATTACTCTACGTCACCATCATATCATTCATCTAGCCACTACCAAATTCCATCACCAAAAGGTTAGCCACCGCACATAAGTCAACTTCGACATCGGGCACCACCTCCTAATCAAGGCGCATCAACCATCACCAATTCAACCACCAGCAGGTCACCTGTGTGACACCCCATACTTCAAGTGCCTTACGAGGACCACTCAGGTATAAGAACGACGTCACCATCTCGGTTACCTGACGCAATGATAATCAAAAGACAATGAAGAAACCTAATTTAAATAACAATACGGTTTAAAGTGATTCATGTTCAAACCCAAAACTGTTAAAAGTACGATACAAGTTCTCAAAATCCAAATGTGTCAAACAACTAAAGTATAACAGCGGAAGACTCTAAACTGCCTCGTGATGACTCATCCAGCTAACCCATGCGTATCTTCTTGATGCGTGTTATTTATATGATGTTTTACATCCCATTTTACACGCATTTCAGAGCTCATTCTTGTAGTTTATGCTACATTTCTCCCTATTTCCGTCTACTTCCGTATTTTGTACATTATTGCAGAAATGTGAAGAATTCAACGGGAAATCAAGCCAAATCCGCCCCCGAGTAATCTGCATTGCAAATGACGTAAAGGAATCACTCAAGGAACGAGCTTGGTGCGCAATCCAAGGCCCAAAAGACAAGTCCACGTATTTTAAGAAGTCAATTAGCGGCAACGGCATCGATCGATCGACCACCTTGATCGATCGACCAATGCTCGGGTTCCGTGGCTACAAAACGATCGACCGACGCAACATTCGATCGATCAACCAGATTTCATTTGAATTGAAAGACCGTGAATCTTGAAGCCCGTGAAGTTTAGGTTTAGGAAATAAGATGTTGCGTTGATTTCTATATAACGAACATAAAACCATCGAAGGCATCTAAGTTTTTACCTAAGTTTCTATCAATAATTTCGAGTAATTAGGGTTTGGGATATTGATTTTGGCATTGAATTCATGTTCTCAATCTTTCTCCTTAATCTCGGTATTAGAATTGCTTTACTTTCATTATTAGTATAGGTTTGATAGTTAGTGCCCCAAAGCCAATTATCGTGTTATCATTATTGTTATTTACTTTAAGCATGAACTCAAATGTGTCATTATTAGCTTTGTTGTTGTTATTACTTTCATCATGAGTAGCTAATTCTTTAGTGCTAGGATGTAGGCGATTTATGGCATAGGCGGCATTAGATTAGGGAAGGTCTGCTTTCACGTGTTGGTCGATCGATGACCTTATCGATCGATCGAAACCCTCGTAGGGTTTATATTCGTTTTAATTTAATTTAATCTTGTATTTAACAAATCGAATGCATGCGACCGATTAGATACCTATTTCGTTCGACCCATTAGATCGAAAGGTAGGGGAGGTTATTAGACCATCAATTAAAATGACTAGACTTTGCTAAGATCGAAAGATAGGTATAGTTTAGACCGTTAGTCACTTTTCAGGACGAAAGTTAGTATTAGTGATATTAGGGACCTATAGCGAGATCGAGAGATGCTATTTGTTAAGAGTGGACCGAGAGGACCTCTTTATTTCCCGCCTTACATGTTTGATTGAACCGACTTAGTTTGCTGCCGCTGAAGCTATAATGACCCGACCATCCTAGTACCCTTCTTTTATCTGTTTAAATCATTTATTCAATTTACTATTAGTCAAGACCAATTCAATTCAACCCCCACATTAGTTACCTCGGTCAACATAAATCAATTAAGAGTTTACAACCCTGCCTCCTTGTGGTTCGACCACATTACCACTAGCCTAGGTTAGTCTTAATAGGAGATTATAAATTTTATCTTTGGTACTCACAACGACTATCAAATTTTGGCGCCACTTCTTGGGAGGCAATAGTCCTAACTTTAGTTGTTTTTATTTTTAGTCTTTCTTAGTTTAAGGGACATCCGTTCCTTAAACTTTCCTTATATTCTTTTTGTAGTTTCTTCTTATCGCAGTCACGGGGTGGAGAATTAGTACCGTTGAACCCCGAGCTTGAGAGATCCCGCACGAGTTGAGGCGAACACAAAGAGTATTACCGACGAGGAAGAGCCGAGTACTTTGTCAAGCTATCACGAGAACGATCTGTTCAAGAAGACCCACCTTCACCAGTTTCCACTTCTTCACCGAGACATTACTTCTCCGGAAATTCCAGTCATGGCCGAGAAGCAAGTATAGCTAGTTATTCTGAGCCACCGATAACTTATACAAGGGGTTCGAATTATTAGATGCCGGGAAGTTCGAACCAAAGCCCCCTACATCACTATGGTCGAGATAAATCGGTTTGGGGGAGCTGCAAATGAAGATGCGGCTAAACACATGGAGACCTTTATTGACTCACTTTGCTCCATTCCCCCACCAGCCGGCGTGACCCAGGATCAAATCAAGGAGACCATGTTCATCTTCTCCCTACGTGATGACCGGACCGCTCGGGATCACTTTGGAACACATTGGCATTAGCGTTCTACAAGAAGTACTTCTCTACTTCGAGGACGATCGCTATTAGAGCTCAAATCACGAGCTTTAAACAAGGGCCAGATGAGAATTTCCACGAGGCATGGGTCCGATTCAAGAAGTTGGTGCGAACCATACCGCACCACGGGTTTGAAAAGTGGAGCTTGTGCAACCATTTCTACAATGGGTTGTATGACGATCGAGGGCCATTTTGGATCTTGCTGCCAATGGAAGATTCCTGAAAATCTGGAGCCACCAAGGGGTGGAAGATCATTGACGATCTAGCTACCCACAAGGCCGAATATGGGAATTCGAGAGGGAACCGAGGGAGAGCTGCTGAATCCTCTTCTGTAGCCGCACTTGAGGCTCTCACCGCGAGATTTGACAAGTATGAGCTAGGAGGAGCTTCTAAAGGTGGGATATACCAAGTCAATCTTTGTGTCGGACGGTCCCTTCGTCTGCGTGAAAGGTGTGGAGTTGAGGGCCATGTCTCGAAAAAACGCCCTAGTCCCTTTGAATCTTGTCTTCGCCTTTCAACACTATAGGCAGACAAACACCTACTACGAGCCACCGCATCCAAACTTGAGTTGGAGAAGCCAGAATGTTTTGAATCCAACTCAACCTCCGCCACAAAGTTATGTCCCGCCTCATCAAAAGCAACAACAATACCGAAACCTCCTTATGTGCCGCAACAACAACAATCACGACTTCGAGTTCTCCGAGCTTAAGAATCTATTGCTAAAGGAGTCCCAAGCAAGAGAGGCCGGGATGAAGTTACTTGAGAGCCAAATTGCTCAACCGGCTAGTAAAAGTAACACTCGAGCTCCCTTACCCACTCAACCCGAACAAAAGGAGACCTTAAATGCCATCACTTTGAGGAGTGGGTCCACCCTTGATGGTCCTGCAATGGTTGAGAATGCTGTTGAGAAAGATGAGCCAGAAACAAGTCAAGAGAAAGCTTCAACGAACAAATCAAAGAAAAAGACGTCACCAGGCATTTGATCGATCGTACTGATACCGTCGATCAAACACGGGTTGAGCTTCGAATCAGACATCTCGGTCGATCGACCGAGGACGGTGGTCGATCGGCTTTATCGCTCGATCTTGTCAAGAATTTCGGCCAAATAATCTACGAGACCACTTGTTTGGGAACCACCGTCCCGATAACCGAGTCTTGATGGGTCGATCCCGGGCTCCGAATTTCGATCCAATGACGGTCAATGGTTCTCATTGAGACAATCCGAGGAGGGGTCTAGCTTCAACAAAGAGAAGGTGACGGACTTTCACCTAAGTCCAAGGATACTGTTAGAGGAGAGGGCTAAGGTACTCCTTCCAGCCCCATATCCGGAGAGACTCGTGCCGACGAAGGAACAGGTATCTTTTAGTAAATTTGAGAAAGTTATTCGTAGCTTGAATGTTCGGTACCCTTCCTTGAGTTAGTTAACCAAGTGCCAAAGATATACTAAATTTATGAAACAGTTGTTGTCAAAGAAAAAATCGCTTGAACATGTTCACACTGTTGCGTTAACTAAAGATTCTTGCTCCTACCTGTCTCACACTGCGCCCCATAAGTTAGAAGACCCGGCAGTTTTTCGATTCCTTGCCCTTTTCTATCGAAAAGGCATTATGTGACTTAGGAGCTAGCATAAGTGTCATGCCCTTGAGTCTAGCTAGAAAGCTTAAGTTGACCAGGTTTGCAATAATCGAGATGACAGTTCGGATGGCCGACCGATCTGCTGTCGAGCCTATAGGAGTCCTAGAGGACATACCCGTCCAAATAGGGAAGTTTTTCTTCCTGTTGACTTTGTTGTCCTTGACATGCCTGAGGACGACCATATTCCCATTATTTTGGGTAGGCCATTTCTCGCACACTTTATAGATGTCGGTCTAGGAACCTTGACTTTCAAAGTGGGAAAGCACTCTATTGTCTTTGCCCAGCCGGCTAAGAAAAAGGATCCCATGTGGCCCGTCACTTGTAATACGGTTTCTGAAAAGAAATCGTACTTTGTACTTCCCGATATGCCTATGTCTATTCCTGTTGTAACCCCTCCGCCCCAGACCGGGAGCAAACTGGAGGAAGATTTGTCTGTTTCTAATAATGCAGGAGCTGGTTTGGGGAAGGGCACGCTGCAAGTTACTCCAGCCGCGAGAGAGCCTATCACTCAAAGAGGAGGTCTTGGATGCCTAAGCTATGGGACCGATGAGGAAGTGGAAGATGAGCCAGCCAAGGTGAGATGGGCTGATCTGGATTCCGACGATTCCGAGGGAGTCCTTGATTGGGGAGATGACGAAGTTAATCCATTGAGCTCTCCGACCGTCGACGCTAAGAAGGGTGCAACCGATAAGATGAGCACCATTGAGGCTACCTCTAGTAGCCGTGACGGTGGGCCATACCGTGGTCCTTCTTGATCAACTATTAGTTGATCAAGCTCGTTGCGAACTTCTCTTTATTTGCTTTGTTAAGACGTTTTCTTTTCTGCTTTTGTGTGCGCGAAAACTTCGCTTTTATTCTTTTTGCTTAGGATTTTTAAATTCTTTAGATTTCGTTCTGGGTTTTGCGCAATTTTGGCGCGTACTTTTGTGCATTTGCAGGCATTTAGAGCTTGTTAGCTCAAATCATTGAGCAATTACGAAGAAATAAGACGCGCAAGATATTTTGACGATCGATCGTGCACCATTGGTCGATCGACTGAATTGCAGGTTTACAGGAGCTACTGTTCACGCCCACGCTGGTCGATCGACCGCTCTCCTTCGTCGATCGACCACCGATGCTGCTATATTCGTTCACGACCTCTCCCCTGCTGTGTTTGGTCGATATGCGGACCTAAGGGAGTCTTCTACTCCACTTTATTTTCCGTCGAATTATCTATTTCTTCTATTGTCTCACTTGTGCACAATTGTTACGCTTCAAAATTGTTTTCTTCGGTCTTATGCGTGGTTTTTAATTGTCTTTTCAAGCCCTTATTGGTAGCATCTGGCGCTCTCCTAGCTCACGCTGGTTTGGGGAGGTTTCCTTTGCGCTTAAAGTCTTGTGAGTTCCATATCTTTCTTTTATGTCTTGCTTAGTTGTTTTCTCGCAAATTCCCATTTCTCTTTTCTTCACTACATGATTTTGCACAATGGGGACATTGTGCGATTTGGTTTGGGGAAGGGTTTTGCGTCGCATATCATTTGCTTGCATTCACGTTTAATTTTGTTTTGCATTGTTTACTTCATTTCTTTTATATATATATACAGAAAAATTCAAAAAAAAATTTGATAAAATTTCAAAATTTCAAAAAATGCACGTTTATTTTAGCATATAGGTCGAGTCGGAACGGTAGTATTTCTATGATGATTTTGCATTTTGCACCTGTTTCGCCTGAGCCTTGCTAGATTAACATGTTATTAGTAGAATCGTAAATGCATATCCACGAGTTTTCATTACATTCTTGCTGAACTTGAGACTTGACTTAGAAAATTGGCAACCTACATCATATTTCTTAGTTTTAGAGCCTATAACTGGTGACATTTATGACCGGTTTATTTAGGAATGTAGTAGTACTCCTTATGAGACATGTTTCCTTAATTTGCATAATTATGAATTTGATCTACTTAATACTTGTATGCATTCGGTTTGTGGTTTGTTGACACATGTGGTAGAGGTTGCCTTTTTCTCATTTTACCCATAAGCTTCACACCGCCAAAAATAGCCTTTTTGTCCCATTACTACATCTTACATTTAGCCTGTCCCTCATCAAGCTAGTAGTCTGTGTTCTTGGGATTGTTACTCGTTTTGGTGGCATTTCCTCTGTTGAGACGATGGTTGGGAAATGAAATGAAAAAAAAAAATGAAAGGAAGAAAAAAAGAAAAGAAAGAAAAAATGAAAAAAAATGATTCGAAAAAGAAATGAAAAAAAAAGTGTCCTGTACTGTTCAAAGCAGTCGATCGACTGCCCCTTTTGGTCGATCGACTGAAGATTCGAGGAAGAAATCAATTCGCATAATTCAATCCTTATCTTTTGGCGATTTTTGCTCCCATGTTACATTTATATCCTATGGGGAGTTTATTGATTTGAATAGTTTGGAGACTGTGAGATTTGTGCCTGATATAGCACCGTTTCGTTGTTTATGAGCAAGAAGTTGGATGTTGCCACTTGGTTCCGTTTTGGTACTAGCTTGATCACCTGTACCGCCACTTTTCCATAAAATGTTTTGCCTCTTCTTACCCATACCTCACATATCCCATATATACCTCGGCATGTGTCATTGGTCATCTGTTCGGTTGGAATGCGTGAACGGTCGTAGAGGTCATTTTCATATTTTATTGCTGGCATGTTTTCATAGGTCGTAGTTAGGTGAGAGTCACTACAAAATTAATTCTTCCTATCTTACATATATTCACCTGTACTTATTGAGTGATTTGAGCGACCCGCGAGAGTCCAATTTGATAAGTCTCTATAGTCAAAGGTGCAGCGAACTTTAACGACTTTATAACTCGTTTGCATGATTCACATTACTAATTGATTGTTGGTTGTGCATTAAATCGGTTTAGGCTTAACAGTTGCATTTCGCTCTGAGATTGAACTCGTTCCATTAGGTCATTAGATCGAGTCTAGTTCTTGCTTGGGGACAAACAAGGGTTTGGTTTGGGGAAGTTTGATGCGTGTTATTTATATGATGTTTTACATCCCATTTTACACGCATTTCAGAGCTCATTCTTGTAGTTTATGCTACATTTCTCCCTATTTCCGTCTACTTGTTTTTGTACATTATTGCAAAATGTGAAGAATTCAACGGAAATCGTTTTACCCGAAATCTGCATTGCAAATGACGTAAAGGAATCACTCAAGGAATGAGCTTGGTGCGCAATCCAAGGCCCAAAAGACAAGTCCACGTATTTTAAGAAGTCAATTAGCAGCTCAGCCAGTCGATCGACGACCACCTTCAGTCGATCGACCAATGCTCGTTCGAAGCTCCTTTACTTTTTTGAGGAGCGATCGATCGACCAACATTACATCGATCGACCAGATTTCGATTGCAGACGTGAATTGAAAGACCGTGAATCTTGAAGCCCGTGAAGTTTAGGTTTAGGAAATAAGATGTTGCGTTGATTTCTATATAACGTAACATAAAACCATCAGTTTAGGCATCTAAGTTTTTACCTAAGTTTCTATCACAATACAGTACTTTAAGTTTCAGTTTATTTCGAGTAATTAGGGTTTGGGATATTGATTTTGGCATTGGAATTCTGCCTTTGTTCTCAATCTTTCTCCTTAATCTCGGTATTCGTTCTGCTCTAATTTTAGTCTATTGCTTTACTTTCATTATTAGTATAGGTTTGATAGTTAGTGCCCCAAAGCCAATTATCGTGTTATCATTATTGTTATTTACTTTAAGCATGAACTCAGTAATCATTATTAGCTTTGTTGTTGTTATTACTTTCATCATGAGTAGCTAATTCTTTAGTGCTAGGATGTAGGCGATTTATGGCATAGGCGACATTAGATTAGGGAAGGCTGTTTCGCGTGTTGGTCGATCGACTGACCTTATCAGTCGATCGACTGACCTCGTAGGGTTTATATTCGTTTTAATTGAATTTAATCTTGTATTTAACAAATCGAATGCATGCGACCAGTTAGATACCTATTTCGTGACTGACCCATTAGATCGAAAGGTAGGGGAGGTTATTAGACCATCAATTAAAATGACTAGACTTTGCTAAGATCGAAAGATAGATATAGTTTAGACCGTTAGTCACTTTTCAGGACGAAAGTTAGTATTAGTGATATTAGGGACCTATAGCGAGATCGAGAGATGCTATTTGTTAAGAGTGGACCGAGAGGACCTCTTTATTTCCCGCCTTACCTACCGACTTAGTTTGCCGCCGCCGAAGCTATAATGACCCGACCATCCTAGTACCCTTCTTTTATCTGTTTAAATCATTTATTCAGTTTACTGTCTTTATTTACTATTAGCTGTAGACCAATTCAATTCAACCCCCACATTAGTTACCTCAGACTGAACATAAATCAATTAAAGTTTACAACTGCCTCCTTGTGGTTCGACCCTGTTACCACTAGCCTAGGTTAGTCTTAATAGGAGATTATAAATTTTATCTTTGGTACTCACAACGACGGGTATCACTTCTCATACCTGTTCAACAACTGCTCACCACCCCCGAATGGATCACCACGGTTTTTAAAACAATAAACGGGGTCAGTACTAATTACACAAAACAAAGCCACGATGAACAATACACAAACAGCTCACACACACACAATCCCAGTCTCCATCTCCAATCACCACATCACTGACTACACACTAAAGTGTGTAGCCATGCCAGAGTACCCATCGCAACAGATACTCCTCGCCGCCAGTGGGGGACCGGAGCCGTTCCCACGTAAGCCCCGCTCATCTCCATTAAGCGATAAACCCATGTTCATTAATGTGCACATCCCTTATGTGGCGGGTTCCACAGAAGGCGGATCAAGGGCGTGAAGTCACTCCCGCAAGTGACTCCACTCAGCCAGGGACGCACCCCGAAGATCACAGACAGTTATACAGTAATCACAGTAACTTTACCAACAACCACCAAATCAGAAACCAATACAATAATTATTCAATACCAACAATACCAACAATATCAAACCAATCAAGCCATGTAATTAATACCGAGTAGGGAAACCCTACCTGAAATGAAAACACCAACAATAGATGATCAAGCAGCTAACTCAGAATCTCTCCTCAACGAATCCTCCTCCTATACACACATACATACATACAATCATATAACCACCAAAACCCCTAAATCCCCAAATTAGGGTTTAACCAAACTTAACAAAACGATAAGAAAACTATATGTAGAACTTACCCACGATGCAAGGATCACAAAGGTATAAAGAACGATGAAAACCGACACCTCTAGCTCTGGGATTTGCTAATAATGCGAAGGGATTAAGCAACGTAACTTGTAACTTCTCCTTGATTGTGATTTAGGTTTTGTAAAAGTGTTTTAGAAAAAGATGACGAAAGTATTTATATTAATCCGCATTATTAACAAACCCGTCGCAAATCACCCGTTAACCAAATTACTCGATCGAGTAAGTCACTTACTCGATCGAGTGACCCTTACTCGATCGAGTGTCACACTTACTCGATCGAGTACCCATCAGGCAGACTACTGTTTTGCGTAAAACCATACTTACTCGACAGAGTAAGCCCCACTCGATAGAGTAACCTGAGACCCATAAAACCGTAGTATTACAGTCTTCCCTCCTTAAAAAGAACTTTGTCCCCGAAGTTCAAACCACAAAAAAAAAAAAAGCACACTATCCTCCTCCCGACGCAACAACATAAACAAAACTCGACACAAAACTCCAAGACATACTTCCCAAACTTCCCAAACCAAACTCAACCCGACTCCAAAACAACTACTAACTATATCAAAACCAACATAAAACATGTAAAAACTCTATGCGACCATCTCCTACCCCCCCTAAAAGAAACAAGGTTACGTCCCCGTAACCATACATACCTGATAAAAAAGAGACGGGTACCGCTCCCTCATAGCCTCTTCCGCCTCTCAAGTAGCCTCCTCAACCTCATGGTTAGACCAAAGAACCTTAAGCAACACTGTCTCACCATGTCTAGTTTTCCTGACCTTTCGATCAAGAATCTGTTTAGGCACCTTAAGATAAGACAAGGACTCATCCAACTCAATGTTCTCTACCTCTAACACATGTGACGTATCACTAACATACTTCCGCAGCTGAGATACATGAAACACATTATGCACTCTATCCAAAGCAGACGGCAAAGCTAGTCGATAAGCAACCTCACCCACACGATCCAAGATCTCATACGGTCCTATGAACTTCTGGCTCAGCTTCCCTTTCTTGCCAAATCTCATGACCCCACGCATAGAGGACACTTTCAAAAGAACCTTGTCCCCAACCTGAAACTCTATGTCACGATGATGTAGATCCGCATAACTCTTTTGTCGATCCTGGGCCGCTTTCATTCTTTGCCTAATCAGCTTAACCTGTTCAACCATCTCATGTACTATATGTGGTCCCAAAACAACTGCCTCAGCACTGTCATCCCAACATATCGGACTCCTATATCTCCTCCCATATAAAGCCTCAAATGGTGCCATGCCAATACTAGTGTGGTAGCTGTTGTTGTAAGAAAACTCAATCAAATCCAACCTCTGTTCCCAGCTACCACCAAAATCCATAACACAAGCTCGCAACATGTCCTCTAAAGTCTTGATGGTCCTCTATGTCTGGCCATCTGTCGCAGGATGAAATGCAGTACTCATCTTTAAGGTAGTCCCCATCAACTCCTGCAACTCTTTCCAAAACCGTGATATGAACCTCGCATCTCTATCGGACACTATATCCTTAGGCACCCCATGCAAACGAACCACATGTTTCCTATAAGCCAAAGCCAACTGCATCTTGGTCCAATTGTCTTTCATCGGCACAAAGTGAGCTGATTTCGTCAGTCGGTCTACTATAACCCATATCATGTTGTTACCCTGCTGACTCTTCGGAAAACCAACTATAAAATCCATAGAAATGGACTCCCACTTCCACTCAGGTACCTCAAGAGATTGAATCTTACCTTGTGGTCGACGCTGCTCCCCTTTTACTCTCTGATAAGTCAAACAACGAGCCACGAACTCAGCTGTTTCCTTCTTCATCCCAGGCCACCAGAAAGTCTTCTTCAAATCTTTATATAGCTTGTCACTGCCTGGATGTACCGAGTATGGTGTGCAATGAGCCTCTGTCATGATTACCTTTTTCAACTCCTCATCACTAGAAACACACCACCTCCCATCAAATCGCACACTACCATCTGTATGAATAGTGAATCTAGACACTGTCCCTTTCTCTACTCCAGCTCTCCACTCCTCAATCTTGGGATCCAAAGCCTGTTTTCTGTGAATCTCATCATAAAGGTCTGGCTCCACTGTCAAATCCCCTCTAGCATCCCCTCTCTGGATCATATGTGTGGACATGGGCCACAGGCCGGTCTGTAGATTTAAGGGCCACCTACCGATCTGCGGTCATGGGCCACCTGCACGCCAAGCCAATATGTGGACATGCAGGGGTCTAGAAAGCCACGCTCGGTTAGAAATGCTTTTGACCGGATCGCTTTAGATCGGTCGGTTTCGTCTCGGTAAAGGTCTCGAAACGATTAGAGATGTTCTGAGTCGCCACTAAGCATTTGTGGGATGCTTGGAACCCGTTCGAATCCACTTTATACCTAGGTCAATCAAGGCAAAAAGCGGTGTTTGACATAGGTACTAAAGATAAGGATTCGTCCCCCTTTTAGCATTCTATGCCTAAAATGACTCTCGTACGCCCTGGATAAGGCCATCCACTATCCAAAGGTTCTGAGTAAGGGGTGAGGGTACGTATTGGGAAGCCCTTTAATCGGACACCCAATCCCACGCGCGCGTTAGCGGCCTCTACTGATCGATCGTGGTTGTTTAAGTGCAAAAGTTGATAAAACGGTGTAAATGCGTGAATTCACATCCAAAAGTGTTAACCTAACATGTGAGCTTTCTAAGTCGGTTTGTTAATCCAAATATCAAGCATAAGATGTCAAGTTGGATTTAATGTTGATTTGCATGTGAAAACGGAAATTAAACATCCATTTACCAAATTTGGGTTATGATGCTTAACACGATCCATTTATTGAAAAAGGGTGTCAAATGACAAAGTGTAAAAAACGTAAACTTGTCAATCTGATCCTCATGTATTCGGATTAACCGTAATCGGGATCGTCCTAGACAAATGCTAAAATAAGACAGAACAGCGCCAGGTAGTCCCTTTGGGGCGTGAGCCTATTGGCGAGGGAAGGGGCTCTGCCCTGGTTTTGAAAGATGGGAGCAGACGACCTCTTGGGGCGCGAGCCATGAGCCGACCCAAGGGGGCGTCTCTTGGTTATTGAAAAGGTTATTTAAAACCATATTTATGATGAAATATTTGCAAATATGATTTGCATGACTCGAAATAATTACTATTGTGTTAGTAATATCCGTTGTCGGATTTGCAAGTTTGAAAAGCATAATAAAATGGTAAAAGGAAAATGTTTGATTTGAACTAAATATGTTAAGTTCAATTATTTGTAATTAGTCATGTTTGTCATCGTACTCGGATTAAACCGACATGGTATAAAGAACCAAGGATGATTATGAATTATGACTAATATGTTTGCAAATGTAAATAAATGAGAAAAATGGTAAATAAAAGAAAAGGGTGTTAAAATACCCATTAAAATGTAATTAACCAATAGTATCATCGAGTCACGGAATAAACCGTCATCGTATAAGGAACCAAGGATGATTTTTGTAATGGTCAAAATATGTATCATAAAAATGAATTAAAATGTTTGAAATGGTAAAAACCGTAAAAGGAAAGAAATAAAAATAAAAGAAATGAATAAAGAGGAAAGACGAGAACAAACACGGATGAGTCTGACCTGGACACCCACAAGAGGCGCGAGCATCCATGCATAGCAAGGAGCTTCTGTCTCAGGCCAAAACTCGGTTTTGGCTCGTCTAACCTAAATTTGAATCGTGTTATGCATTGTTCATACATATAAACTCATAAAAACAGTAGAGACATGAAATAAGTGAGATATTTACACCCTCAAACTTACGTGTATTGATGTTTGCGTGGTAGACGACTTTAGAGACAGTTTTCTCTTTGTGACTACTCGCGATCCAAGAAGTTTAAAAGAGTGCCTTAAAAAAGGATTTTGTTTTGAAAATATGTTGAAAGTATGTTAATTAAAACATGTTGATTGATGAATTGAGTTGGTCAAATGGGTCAGTCGAATGCACGACGACGGTACAAAACAAAATGTGTAAGGCTTGTGTTTACGATTGGTAGGTCGTAAACACGTGTCGATTTTGTGACTTAGGAAGTCGGGTCTAGAAGTTTAAGGGAGAAGGAGGGGGCGGACTCTCGTGTGAAGATTGTAGTGTGTGATGGTGGGTATTTATAGATAAATATGGGGAGGTAGGTCGGTTGAGTTTGCTTAGAGGCTAAGCAGACACCCCATTGAGGCGCGAGCTACCTAGTGATGGAATGGGGTGCTCTGTCCTTTTCAATTTGAACGTGGCCAATTCTCCATCCATTGTTTGGTTGGTTTGATGTGTGGTAATCAAATTGGATGTCGTGTAACAATATGGGCATCTATTAAGATGATTTTGGTGTTACTTGAGGTAGATGTTTTGTATGCTTGACTCGGGTTTGACCCGTGTGAGTCGGGATTTGAATTTGGAGTCGGTTTTTGGCCCGGTGTCAGTTTTGACTCTAATTAGGGTCATTTTAATGGAAATGAAATGATGAAGACATTCATGGCATTATTTTTGACATCCGAGATTTGGGTTGACTCGGGTTGACTCAGGTTGACTCGAGTTGCGGGTTTCTGAGTCGGTTTTGGGTCCGAAGACGGTTTTAACTCTAAATAGTGTTATTTTAATGCAAATGAAGTTAGAAAACTTTTGAAATCATTTTCATATTCGAGTAGTGCATTAAACCGTCTCATGTATAGCCAATCCATGCACGCATATCAAAAACACGTTATAGTCCGATCATCATCGGGTGGTTTTTGGAAGGTGCGAGATCTGGGTATCTCTGAGCCCCCACTTTGACTGAGGCTTGGACAGGGCGAAAGTCAAAGTATGATCTCCAGGTCAATCGAAGATTATAACCTGAAGACCATTGCGACGTCGAGGCGACTCAAAAAGGTTTGAGCCAAGGACCTGCCGTCGGGAAGGGCGACGTCGATGCGACTCGAGGATTCGAGTCAAGGACCTGCCGTCGGGAACAGTTTAGAGTCTGTCGACTTCCGGTTCGGGTCATTTAAAGTCCATTAGACTACGTATAAAGGCTCGCCAACCATAAGAAGGAGTCATACCTGAGGCATCTTCGGATATGTCCTTGAATCATTTGCGCGCAAAGGCTCACCAGCCGGTGGCGAAGGTGGTGCGTTTTGAGGCTCGCCAGCCATAGGAAGGAGTCATACTTGAGGCATCTTCGGGATATGTCCTTGAATTGCTTCTTGTGTGAGGACAAAGGCTCGCCAGCTGTGATAAGGAGTCGTACCCGAGACGTCTTCGGGATATGTCCTTGATTTGTATCTTGTTTGTGGACAAAGACTCACCAGCTGTGGGAAGGAGTCGTACCCGAGGCATCTTCGGGATACGTCCTTGATTTGTATCACTGTTTGCGGACAAAGGCTCGCCAGCTATGTTGAAGGTACGTTTTGAGGCTCGCCAGCCATAGGAAGGTGCGTTCTGAGGCTCGCCAACCATGTCGAATGTGATGCATTTTGAAGCATTTGGACTTGACAGGTCAGCGTTTGTTGGGAAGAACCCAGTACTCAGCTGAAGTGCGTTTTTTTTTTCAAGATTACCTGCATGGTTAGTGACCACACAAATACGCAGTCGCATAGACAATCACGCAGGCATGCGAGCATATAAGCACATAAGCATGTGAGCAATTAATATATAAGCAACTAGTATGCAAGCATATGAGCAATTAACATATAAGCAGCTAGCATGTAATATCTCACACGATGGGAGATAGGAGCTTTGAAAAGTTGTGAGATTTGATATTGAGTCTAGCTGGTGGCAGACCCGAAACTTGATGGATTGAAGATACATGACTGTTGCGACATTGACTTACACGGACGCATTGTGGGAAATATCGGTATACTTCCTTTAAGATTATTCGGATTATAACGAAATTATAATTATGAAAAACTAGTCATAAACGAATTTACATAAACAAAAGAGTAGAGATTTAGAATTAACCTTTAGTCCTATCAAATTTGGCCTAAGAACAATATCGAAATCGATATTCTCCTAATCGTTGTACCCAAAATGTGATGAGAAATGCCTCTTTTCTTTGCTAGAATAAGATCCTCAATTTTTGTGAATATTTAGGGTTTTTGTGTGATGATTAGAATTAGGTCAAAAGAGTAGTGCGAAAATGATCTCCCTTCTACCCTATTATAACCGAAAAAGGGAGAGAAAAATGGGAGATATTTTTTTCCTTCTTTTCTTGTTTTGACCGAGTGAACAAACCAAACAAATAAGGATATAATCTTCTTATTTTTGGTTGTTGTCTAAAATGTATATAATGTGTATTATTTATCAATTATCGTTAATGTCGTCATATATTAATAAGTCTGTCCACAACAGCTTGTAGTCCATTTATTAATACCGGTCTGTCAACATTTATTATGACAATTTCGTATAATATATACATTAACTATAAATATAACATATTTATAATTAGCTAATTAAATATAACTAGTTACGTTTAATTACGAATTAACATCTTAATTCGTTTAAGCTAACATTATATACATTTATTAAATATAACAGTTTATATTCAATTTTACGAATTTAACAATTCATTCGTCTCAGCTGGTATTATTTAATTGAATTAAATAATCGTCTCATCATCACATTGACTAACTGTTTAGTCAAATACATAGACTAACCTTTTAGTCAGGCATCAATGTGATTATATTTTCATACAATCACATCTCTCAAACACATCCTTTAGGTGTGACTTTTAGGGACCAGTTGATCACCGCCATCAGTATGATAATAACGTCAAACTTCTAGCAAGCCAACCGTTATTAAGTAAACGTTAATCAACTGATAAAATACGAAGTATACCCTTGTGAACCTATAAGAGATTTATATATGTTATCACACTAACTGTGGAGGACACAAGCTCCAACAAACTCCCACTTGTCCTCACAAGTGTATGTGCGATAACCGATTCTCATATCCTAAAATTTCTCCCACTCAATGTAAAACAATTTGCAAAATCCGTATTCACAAAGGTCGTATTTTACAAGTGATCAATATCAAGAGTGGTTTTCCCGACTAGAGAGTAACTTAACTGATAAACGAATCATCATTCGAGCATGGCCATGCATTTCAGTTACAACTCCTCGAGTGGCCCTGAGAAATAACTAAACCTGATAAAGGTTGGATATTTTCTTCAACTCGAATCCTGCAGATATAAGCACAAGATGAAATGACCCGGAAAAAAATCTGCTTAGCCTCCGATTCGATCGACCATGAGAAAGAAACCAAAGTCACCCAAAAACTGCCTTAATCTCAAGAGACAGTCGATAGTCAAAAGAATCGACTCTAGGAACACAATGGACGTCCAATCTACGACCTGACACCGAATGTTTTTTAAACATTTAGGACTCCATTACGTTGTCACAATTGTCCTACGAGGTATCGTTATAACTCGCAT
Organism: Silene latifolia; assembly: GCF_048544455.1. Lineage (NCBI taxonomy): Eukaryota > Viridiplantae > Streptophyta > Magnoliopsida > Caryophyllales > Caryophyllaceae > Silene > Silene latifolia. The sequence goes on along the minus strand of NC_133532.1, from coordinate 100,779,537 downwards.
CTGTGATCGATCAGCCAACTGTTTGACTTATGGCTCGTTGAACCCACCATCAATCGACTTCACAAAATAATAGCCAGAGTTATCAGCTCATGTAGGCGATTACGGATCAAAACAAATATAATGTAATTCAGTTCACTTTGTGGCATTCAATGTTGTCGTACAATCCACATGAAAAACAAAATATGAAATAAAACGATGAAGTTATAAATAACATATGAAAAAGATAATGTATCGAATCCATAATCAACTAATACAACTCAGGAACACGTTTAATTCCCATGGAAATAACGTGCCCTTCATGCTTATCATAGTTCAACGGTTTAGTGAGAGGGTCCGCGATGTTATCATCCGAAGCTATCTTGTCAATCACTATCTCCTCTTGCTCCACGTAATCACGGATCAGGTGAGTCTTCCGATGTACATGTCTAGACTTGTTGCTAGACTTAGGCTCCTTAGCCTGGAAGATGGCACCTTTATTGTCACAATAGATAGTGATTTGGTCACTCGAACTAGGAACTACGGATAGTCCTTGTAAGAATTGACGCATCCATATAGCTTCCTTTGCTGCTTCTAAAGCGGCATAGTACTCGGATTCAGTAGTAGAATCTGCTACAACATTCTGTTTGGAACTCTTCCAGCTGACCGCAGCACCATTAAGAGTAAAGATGAATCCAGACTGAGATTTCGAATCATCTCGGTCTGTTTGGAAGCTAGCATCTGCGTAACCGATTGCACATAGCTTATTATCTCCTCCATAAGTCAATACCCAATCCTTAGTCCTCCGTAGGTACTTGAGGATGTTTTTAACAGCTATCTAGTGTGTTTCACCTGGATTGCCTTGGTACCGACTCGTCATACTCAATGCATACGCCACGTCTGGACGTGTGCATATCATGGCATACATGATTGATACTATTGCAAATGCATAAGGAACACGACTCATGCGTTCAACCCCTTCAGGTGTCGTGGGTGACTGAGACTTGCTCAAATGCATCCCAGACGTCATTGGAAGGTTCCCCTTCTTGGAGTTGGTCATGCTGAACCTTTCAAGAATCTTATCCAAATAAGACTCCTGGCTCAGTGATAACATCCGTCGTGATCTATCTCGGTAGATACGGATTCCCAATATGCGTTGTGCCTCACCCAGATCTTTCATCTGGAAATGGTTCTTCAACCATCCTTTAACCGAAGATAAGAGATGAATGTCATTCCCAATCAAGAGTATGTCATCGACATACAATATCAAGAAAACAATCTTGCTCCCACTCGACTTGATATATAAGCATGGTTCCTCGACCGATCGAGTGAAACCATACTCTTTTATCACCTGGTCGAAACGATGATTCCTACTCCGAGAAGCTTGCTTAAGTCCATAAATGGAACGCTTAAGCTTGCACACTTTCTTAGGATTTTCAGGATCTATGAAACTTTCGGGTTGTACCATGTACAACTCCTCCTCCAAATAACCGTTTAAGAAGGCGGTTTTCACATCCATTTGCCAAATTTCATAGTCATGAAAAGCGGCAATCGCTAAGATTATCCGAATGGAACGCAGCATAACTACGGGTGCAAAAATTTCATCATAATTCAATCCGTGCACTTGAGTGAAACCTTTTGCCACTAGTCGTGCCTTATAGGTATCTGGTTGCCCGTCTACAGAATGCTTTATTTTGTAAAGCCATTTGCACTGAAGAGGTTTTACCTTGTTAGGTAAATCAACAAGATCCCATATGTCATTCTCATACATGGAGTCCATCTCGGATTGCATGGTTTCAAGCCATAGCTTAGAGTCGGAACAGGCCATGGCACCTTTATAGGTAGCGGGTTCATTACTCTCTAGGAGCAAAACGTCATTCTCCTCGACCATACCAATGTATCTGTCTGGAGGATTAGAGACTCTACCCGACCTCCTAGGTTCCTGATGAATATTAACCGTATCATTAGTTGGAAGAACAACTTCCTCCATCTGTTCCTCGGTTGTTGGTTCTTGAATCTCCGACAGCTCGAAGGTTTTATTACTTGACTTGTTCTCGAGAAATTCTTTCTCTAAGAACTTTGCACTAACCGCAACAAAAACTCCATGTTCGGTAGGCGAATAGAAGTAATGACCAAACATTCCTTTTGGATAACCAATAAAGTATGTCTTGACCGATCAAGGGCCGAGCTTATCCTCGTGTCTCCACTTGACATAAGCCTCGCAGCCCCAAACCCGAATAAAGGACAAGTTAGGGACCGTTCCCTTCCACATTTCATATGGAGTCTTGTCGACAGCTTTAGACAGACTTCGGTTAAGTATAAGAGCAAATGACAAAGAGCAAAACCCCATAATGAATCAGGTACTACCGTGTGACTCATCATGGATCGAACCATATCAAGTAGTGTTCGATTTCTCCGTTCGGACACACCATTTAATTGAGGTGTTCCAGGTGGAGTTAAGTGTAAAACTATTCCACAGTCTTTAAGGTGTTGATCAAACTCATTTGAAAGATATTCGCCACCCCGATCTGAACGGAGTGCTTTAACCTTTCTACCCAATTGGTTCTCAACCTTATTCTGGTATTCCTTGAATTTCTCAAAGGACTCACTTTTATGCTTCATTAAGTAGACATATCCGTATCTACTCAAATCGTCCGTGAAAGTGATAAAATATCTATAGCCATCTCTAGCGGTAATTGACATAGGTCCACATACATCAGTATGTATGAGTCCTAATAGGTCACTAGCGCGCATTCTAACACCTTTGAAGGAAATTCGAGTCATTTTGCCGATAAGACATGATTCACATGTGCCAAATGTAGAAAAATCGAATGCGGGAATAGTCCCATTCTCGATGAGTTTCTTTACACGTTTTTCATTTATGTGTCCCATTCGACAATGCCATAGATAAGTTTGATCTTTGACCAACCTTTAATTTCTTATTATTCACATGTAATATATCTGTGGTTTGATCTAAGATATAAATTCCATTCATGGAAACTGCTTTGCTATAAACCATTTCATTGAAAGAGAAAATACAGCTATTATCCTTTATTGAAAATGAAAAGCCGTCTTTATCAAGCACGGAAACAGAAATAATGTTCTTAGATAAACTGGGTACATAGTAACAGTTATATAAATATAACTCAAAACCACTTGGGAGTTGGATTACGTATGTTCCCTTTGAGACTGCAGCAACTCTAGCTCCATTCCCGACTCGCAGGTCCACATCACCCTTTGCGAGAGGTGTGATGTTTTTTAGGCCCTGCAAATGATTACACAGATGAGAACCACAACCAGTATCAAGTACCCAAGTTCCGAAACTTGCATGGTTAATCTCAATCATATGAATATAAGATGACATACCAATAGGAGTGACGCGGCCTGCTTTTATGTCCCCACGGTACACGGGACAGTTCCTCCTCCAATGTCTAGTCTTGTGACAATGGTGGCACTCAATGTCACCGTCCTTGCTCTTTGCCTTGCCTAGTGAGCCACTAGTCTCACCAGGCCCACTCTTACCATTTCCTGACTTTTTAAACTTTGGCTTTCCTACAGTTAGGTCGCCGTGAGCCTTGCCCTTACCCTTATTCTTGTTGGAAATCATGAGAAAATCTTACTTCATGCTCCCACTCAATTTCATATCCTTCTCGGTCTGTACGCGAAGTGAGTGTAGCTCATGAGGACTTTTCTTCATGTCATTCATATAGTAATTTGCCCTAAAGAGGGCAAAACCATCATGAAGTGAATGAAGCATACGGTCAATGACTATGCTCTCACCGATTTTGCAATCAAGTGCCTCCAATTTCTCGACATTCTCAATCATGTTAAGAATGTGTGGGCTAACCGGTTGGCCCTTCGGGAGTTTCGCATCAAAGAAGCGACAGGTATGCTCATAAGTAACGATTCTCGGTGCTTTTGAGAACTCATTAGTGAGCGTGGTGAAAATCTTGTTTGCACCTTGGGCAATGAAGCGTCTTTGGAAATTGGTTTCCATTGCAAAAATGAGTATGTTCTTTATCGCACCCGCTTCCATAACGAAGTCACTATAAGCAATTGACTCGTTAGCTCTTGCATTGGGGCCTGGGTTTGGCAGTATTGGCTCAGTTAGGTACTTGAGCTTACCGTCAGCAATGGCAGCATTCCGCAATGATGCCTCCCAGTCCACAAAGTTGGACCCGTCATTCTTCAGTCGAGTGAACTGATTCATGTGGTCCATGAAAGCTTTTAGCCAGGACTCGTGTCCAAGTGTGGCACTTGGCATAGGGATTTCGTTATTTCCAGCCATTTGTTGTAACAGTATTATCAATATAAACGTATTCTACACTGCGAAAAGAAGAAAAATATAATAAGCATACTCATCGTTATGATTTAAGTCTAATGCAATACTGTTATAACGCGAAGACTCAAGCATTTATACAATTGACCTCCCTCAAGAATTATATAAATGATTCCAAGACTCAATTATCTGTAAATTGATAAGCCAACCTTTTGGCTAATTCTACTTTTAGAATTTTTGGTCGATAAATTTCTGTAAATTCTATCTATAGTCCATCATAATCACGAGAAACTCTTCGGATTATAATGTTGAGGTAAACTAAGTCAAAACAAACTACTTACCCAACGTAGAAGGGGTCATATGGAGAGTAAGGTCCTATATGCCTACCGACGAAGAAGGGATTCATAGCTATTTGGCCTATAAAGACTAGTCTCAATTTCAGTTTTAGAGGAAGGTCCCATCAACTTTATTTTAATTCATTTTAAGTGAACTAATATCTAGCATGCGAGAATGAATAAACTAAGGTGATGGCTTAAAAAGTGTGACATCTGTATGTCAATGAAAACTAACATCCAAACTATATGAGTCAATTTTCATGCATTTTAGTAGGTGGTTTGGTTTAGGCGGAATATGATGCACTAACTAAGTAACTATCATGCGAATGAAAAACAATAAGAATGGAAAAACGTAAAACAAAAACAAAGTCCTAGTGTGGCCTATCTACCAAAATGAACATAAATACAACTTTGGAATCCTTCCTAGGACCCGAGAAGTTTGTCTTGATGTTCCATCTTGGTCCATGTAGCGGGAGTGAGCAATCCAATCTCCATCTTTAGTCTTCTCAAAATTACAGTTAAAAATTACATAATAAACCTATTTACATTCTAATTTAAAAACCATAATATAAAAGAAAACCAAAAGGAGATTCGAGATCTCAAAATTACATTAAAATTATGTTTCCATCATTACGAAAACATAATTAACTAAGGCCACACTAGGTATTACAAATTACAACCGATTGCAAAAATACGTTTATAAACCATTCAACGAATCATTCAACTAAATAAAAAGCATCAACTATAAATTAAACATTCAAGACATAATTCCTTAATTATGTAGAGTAATTTATCTAAACCACCTATTTAAATAATCAAATTATGTGACAATTCCTCAATTACTCACAATTATTCCAATCTTAATACATATTAATCTTGTAATATGAATTAATCCAACATTATTTTAAACCTCTTTAAAATAATTAGGTATCTTTAATTTGTGAACCTTTTCACAACTAACATCATACATTATAAATAATGTATAAAGATTATTGGCCAAAAATAATTTTTTTTTATTAATGCTCTCGGCAAATAAAAAAAAACAGATTTTTTTTTCTTTTTCAATGCTCACGGCATTGTGCAAAAACGAAAAAAACAGATTTCTTTTTCTTTTCTCTCGGCAATTCCAAAAAAAATAAAAAAACAATTTTTTTTTATTAAAATTGCCCTCGGCATTTAGACCTAAAATAAAAACAGTACTATATAGCAAAAACAAATAATCATCATAAATCAAAACAATTCCCATTTACATTTCAATTTAATTCTCATTAAATTAAAACATCTACAAATTTATCATATTATCATCTTAACTAATTAAAACAACAATATGAATAAATCAAAATGGAAACAAGAACAACAAAACAAAAAAAACTCACGGCTGGAAAAAACAATTTCATTCGGCAAATTTTTTTTTTTTTCAAAACAGCCGAAACCCTTTTTTTTTTCTTCAAATTTGTTTAAATCCATTTATGAAAATCATATAAAATAATTTCATGGCCTTGGCTCTGATACCACGTGTGGGAAATATCGGTATACTTCCTTTAAGATTATTCGGATTCTAACGAAATTATAATTATGAAAAACTAGTCATAAACGAATTTACATAAACAAAAGAGTAGAGATTTAGAATTAACCTTTAGTCCTAGGAAATTCGGCCTAAGAACAATATCGAAATCGATATTCTCCTAATCGTTGCACCCAAAATGTGATGAGAAATGCCTCTTTTCTTTGCTAGAATAAGATCCCCAATTTTTGTGAATTTTTAGGGTTTTTGTGTGATGATTAGAATTAGGTCAAAAGAGTAGTGCGAAAATGATCTCCCTTCTACCCTATTATAACCGAAAAAGGGAGAGAAAAATGGGAGATATTTTTTTCCTTCTTTTCTTGTTTTGACCGAGTGAACAAACCAAACAAATAAGGATATAATCTTCTTATTTTTGGTTGTTGTCTAAAATGTATATAATGTGTATTATTTATCAATTATCGTTAATGTCGTCATATATTAATAAGTCTCCACAACGACTTGTAGTCCATTTATTAATACCGGTCTGTCAACATTTATTATGACAATTTCGTATAATATATACATTAACTATAAATATAACATATTTATAATTAGCTAATTAAATATAACTGGTTACGTTTAATTACGAATTAACATCTTAATTCGTTTAAGCTAACATTATATACATTTATTAAATATAACAGTTTATATTCAATTTTACGAATTTAACAATTCATTCGTCTCAGCTGGTATTATTTAATTGAATTAAATAATCGTCTCATCATCACATTGACTAACTGTTTAGTCAAATACATAGACTAACCTTTTAGTCAGGCATCAATGTGATTATATTTTCATACAATCACATCTCTCAAACACATCCTTTAGGTGTGACTTTTAGGGACCAGTTGATCACCGCCATCAGTATGATAATAACGTCAAACTTCTAGCAAGCCAACCGTTATTAAGTAAACGTTAATCAACTGATAAAATACGAAGTATACCCTTGTGAACCTATAAGAGATTTATATATGTTATCACACTAAATGTGGAGGATAAAACTCCAACACGCATACTGACAGATCGACACAGCACGGGGGCGACTCTAACAGACTTTGCGCATGTTAGTGCAACTCCTTAGCCAAGAAAGGGTGACAACGCATATCAAATCCTTGAGGTAGAAAGTCCGCTCAATTGGGGAACACGAATTGAATATCTTCTCCAGACATCTTTGCCCCTGTTTGCTTGTTTGAGATCCCTTCTCGAGGTATAATGATTCGGAGAGCGTAACCAAGACCTTGTCATCGTCCGAACCAAGCACTAGGCTAAAGGTGGTTTATTTTGGACTGTAGTTGAGACTCAAAATATGTTTGAGGATAAAGGACGGGTGGCGTCTCGAAAGAGTATCCCCCAGAGTGAGAAGGTGGGAACCTGACAAACAAGGAATGGGCATCGTCTTAAGGAAGAAGCCCCCAGTAAATAGGTATAAGATTAAATTTTGCAGCTGGGTGGGCTACTTTTGAGGATTGATGTTGATGGTTGAGATTGAAAGGGATATACGGTTGTGTCCTTGTTGGGGGACTGCCTACGTATTTGCGTGTTTGCAAAATCAAATCAGATCGTAGTTCTGAGCTGGTTATTGAAGATTGAAAATTGGAAATGTTGTGAAAGGAGTATGCGGTTGTGCCCTTATAATAGGACTGCCTACGTATTCGCGTGTTTGCGAAATCAAACCAGATCGTAGTTCTGAGCTGGTTATTGAGGATTGAAAATTGGAAATGTTGTGAAAGGAGTATGCGGTTGTGCCCTTATAATAGGACTGCTTACGTATTCGCGTGTTTGCGAAATCAAACCAGATCGTAGTTCTGAGCTGTGTGTGCAATGGGTTGCAAGTTGAAGGTGTGAAAATTGAATGTGTGTGGAGGTGTGGTTGTGTCCTCGTAATAGGACTGCCTATGTATTCGCGTGTTTGCGAAATCAAACCAGATCGTAGTTCTGAATGTGTGTGCCTAAGCGAGTTGTTAGGACCTTATTGTGATTTTGAGGTGTATGGTTGTGTCCTTGAAGGACTGCCTACGTATTCACGTGATGTGAAATCAAACCAAATAGTAGTTCTGAATGTGTGTGCCTAAGCGCGTTGTTAGGACCTTAAAGTGTGAGGGTCACGACGGTAAAAGCCGTTTGGTGACTCGAAAATTGATTTGAGAGAATCCCTCCTTGATCATGAATCGAAGAGGTGTAATTTGTGAAAATGTTCCTTATCATGTGAGCACACTAAAAAGTGGACCCTAATGGTGGATTGGGTATGTCCCATTCTCGGTAGCAAAGCATTCGAGGACTCCGTATATGGGTCAGGGTGAAAATGGCTTCGACATTAGGAAATGTGGAACTTGGTAATAATGGGTTTGTTTGACAGATAAAAACCTGGAGTTAAGGGTCACGACGGTGAATTCCGTTTGGTGACTCGAAAGTTGATTGGAGAGAAATACCTCTTGATCATGAATCGAAGAGGCATAGCTGGTGAAAATGTTTCTTGTTGTGTGAGCACACTAAAAAGTGGACCTTAAGAAAACAATGTTTTTTGAAGACTCTAAATTTGGGTCAAGGTGGAAATGGCTCCGGCATTTTGGAATGTGAAGCTTGGTAATAAAAGGGTTGTTTGACAGATAAAAATCTGGAGTTTGTATTTTGTGGTGTTTAGGCCGGTGGGTTGCGGCTTGTAATGTGGTGCGGAATTGGGTCTCCGGCTTGATGTGGCCTGAGCACGAAATGGTTGGTAAATGTGGGATCAGAATCCCATGTCTGGACCTTAAAGGTTAAGGTATGATATTACGAGCTTGAGGGGAATCCTCAGAATCCTAGATAGGTCTCCCTGTAGCAGTCTCTAGGAGGACTTAGGGGTGAAGTGATGTTGGTTATGATCTTGAGGGGAATCCCCAGGATCCTAGATGGGTCTCCCTGTAACAGTCTGTTGAAGGACTTAGGGGTGAAGCAGTTTTGGTTGAGGTTTTAGTGTTTGGTGTTTTGGACGTGTCGGTCAGGTATTTGGTGTGTTGAACTTGTTGGTCCTGGGCTTTGGACTTGTTGGTCCTGGACTTGGTATTTTGGACTCATGGGTCCTGGGCTTTGGACTTGTTGGTCCTAGACTTTATATGTTGGACTCATGGGTCCTGGGCTTTGGACTTGTTGGTCCTGGACTTTGGATGTTGGTGTTGGACTTGTTGGTCCGAAGTTTGAAAATTGACGGTTTAATTCTGTTATTTGAAATTGTGGGAAAATAACGAATTTCATTTTTTTGAAAAGTGACGGTTTTGAATTTCGTCAGTTGAAATTGTGGGAAAATAGCGAATTTGAATTTCACTATTTCATTTTTTGAATGAGATGGTTTTTAATTCCGTTGTTTGGAATTGTGAAAATAGTGAATTTGAATTTCACTATCTTGTTTTTGATTTGAAATTGACGGTTTTATTTCCATCGTTTGAAATTTGTGAAAATAGCGAATTTGAATTTCACTATTTTGTTTTTTGATTTGAAAATGACGGTTTTAATTTCCGTCGTTTGAAGCTGGTGAAGATAGTGATCTTGAATTTCGCTGTCTTGTTTTTTAATTTGAAAATGACGGTTTTAATTTCCGTCGTTTGAAATTTGTGAAAATAGTGAATTTGAATTTCACTATCTCGTTTTTGTTTTGGCTTTTGCCTTGGCTTTGGCTTTGGCTTTGGCTTTGGCTTTGGCTTTGGCTTTGGTTTTTTGCCTTTGTTTTGACTTTGGCTTGGCCTTGGGCTGAATTGCTTTTGGCTTTTGAATTATTGGTTCTTTGTCGTCCTTCGTTCGAGGCAGGTAAAGGTGCAGACGGGGATGTACCCGTTGGTGAGAGGTTGAAATTTGGTGATGGGATGTTTTTGTGGGGAATGGGCTTGCCTTCCGTCATTGATCATGAACAAGGAGATGTTCTGGTTTGTTATCTGGGTTCGTCGTAGGATCCCCTTGATAGAAGCTCGTTCTAAATTGGGTGCTAATGAAAGGTTTCTATTGCCAGACATGGAATAGGTAAAGAAAATGTACATGGAGTTTCGAGTCCTCTGCTTACTCGGTACGGAACGTCACTCGAGTGTACTCACTTTGAATTGGAACATATTGTTTGTTTTAAATCAATTCTCAAATCAATTATCGTTGTCAACGGGAAATGGTAAAGGGGAGAATATATGATAGTTGAAAATTGTGCTTTTATTTAGATAAATAAGATGTTAGCACAAACTCGAGGAATACATGTGACTCATGGGGACAGCCCCCAGTTTGTCACTTAGAAATAAAAGGTCAGACACTAGGATAGATATGAGAAAGCCTAAGACTCGAACTCGGACTTGGACTCAATCGTAGATACGGACTCCTAATCATCACTTTCCTCCTCAAGGATCTCCTTTGCAGCATCCAGCGGCTTGAATGTTTGATCTTGAGCATTGACCCACTTGAGCACTTCACTCTCGTTGTTGGGGATGATATGAGGACAATAGTCGATGAGGCTTTTATCTCCTTGCAGAAAGAGATGTTCATTAGGGTTGTCTTCATCACTTGGTTGGCATAGGGATAAAGCTATCAGTTCATGATTATCGATCATATTTTGAATAACATGTTTAAGTTTGAAGCATGTTTCAGTGTCATGACCATTCCCTTGATGATATTGGCAATAGGCACTGCCGTCCCAGAAACGGGATTTCCTGCTCTCAGATGGGTCCGGAGTGGGCCCGATTGGTTGTAGCTTCCCTTCAGTCATGAGCTTTTGGAAAGCTGCGGTGTAGGTTGTGTTGATTTTAGTGAATGTCCTTTGAGAACGCTCAACCTTGCTGTTTGATTTGAGACATTCGGGAGGATTGTCTTGACTGAGAGGTGCAATTATGATTTTTCCAGCTTCAATCATATCTTGAATGGCATGCTTGAGTTTAGAACAGGCTTCGGTGTCATGGCCCTTGCCTTGATGATATTGGCAATAGGCATTACCATCCCAGAATCGGGCTCTTTTGTGTTCAGGTTTGTCCGGAGTCGGACCAACGGGTTGGAGCATTCCTTCTGAAGCAAGTATCTCCAGAGCGGTGCCATATGTTATTCCCAGATCTGTGAATACCCTTTGATGTCTTCCCATGATTCCCACATTGATGTTTTTGGGGATGTTTTTGCGAGTTTTGTTTTTGATTTTGTCAATCCTGGGCGGAAACAGGATTTGGTTGTTGTCAATGGGAAGTTTTGGGGATGTTGCTTGGTATTTTGAAGGGTATTTTGGTGAGGCAATTTCATGTTCTTTGTTGGTAGGTTCGTGGATGTGGGAACCATCAGATGACTCCTCATTTTCATTTTCAACAGCTGTTGGTTGGTGAACGGAGGGTTGGTTTTCTCCTTGATGGTTAGGTTCATTTTCAGTACTACCAAACCTCTTCTCCAAATTAGCCACCCGAGTGTTCAAATCATCGATAGCCACTTGCAGCTTTTTGAATATGTTGTTGATGGAGACAGAGAGCATCATTATAGCGCTTTGTATGCCATTCTCGTCAATTGCATGAATTTTCTCATCGTCAGGAGAGATGAGATGAGAGCAGTCTAGGAATGATTCTTGACTGTGTCCAATTGGGTTTTCTGGATGGTTGTTTTTGTTGTTTGTTGAGGGAGGTTGTGGTAATTCACCCTTTTCGATCATATTAAGGATGGCACCTTTCAGGGGGAGACACATTTCAGTATCGTGTCCGCGACCTTGGTGATATTGGCAGAACAGTTTTCCGTCCCATCTACGTCCTCGCTTGTTTGGTAGAGGGTCTGGAGTTGGACCAATTGGATTGAGCTTTCCTTGGGAGATTAGCCTCTCCAAGGCTGTGGCATAAGGCATACCCAAATCAGGGAAGGACATATGAGGTCGTCTGGTTTTGGTTTTGTCGTTGGCAAGTAGCCGGGTTTCAAGGAGCTTAACCCTTTGCTCAATATCAGAAGAAGTAAAATTCTCGGTTATCATTTTGTCCTCAACATGGGAGAGACGAGTGCTCATGTTTTCCACGGTAGCTAGGAGTCGAAAGACCATGTTGTTGGTTTCGGCAGAAGTCATGGCGGATGCAGGTTGATTGGCTTCTTGAGTTTCTGGTTGACGATTGATGGCACCCAAGGGATTCCTAATTGCCATAACGATGGGCGTTATAACTTGTCTTGGAAAGGGATTGCACAAATAAAGGCAAGTACGACACATATGTATAAAAGACAGTTATGTCGTGAAGACGCGACGGTGTGACTACGTTATGAGTTCATTAAAGATCGTGGATGACCTCTTGTGTTTGAACTCTTGGTGCATGACTTTGAACTTAGACTCGAGTGTCGACTTTGGCATAGTGATGCCTAGACAGACGACTTCTGATGAGATTTGGAGGTTTGTTGCTGGCGTGACGCCGTTGGACAAGACATATACACAAACTTGACCTTTGACCTGTAATGTAGGGGAAAGACGGGTTTAATACCCGAGAGGTTTTTACTCTGCTGACGCCATTGAAGATGTCTCGACAATTAGGCAACACGACCTAAACCAGAAGGTAGGTACTAATTCGGCGGAGATCCGGCGTTATCGAGATGACTTGACGTGAAATCGATGGTCTCTAATCGACTCGAGGCTGAATCGGATAGGTGGACTGAAATTTTCGAAAATAGAAATTTTAAAAAAGATCCATTTGTCGTTTTATGGACGGCTTCCGAAGAGTAAGGATCTTCGAAAGGTCGGCCACTTGAAGGGGTTGTCTTAGGTTTGTTTTCAAAAGACGGTTTGAGTTAAGATTGCGGCGGCTATGAAAAAAATGTGTTGTTTTCGAAGACGGTTTTTGAAATTCCGAATCACGGATTTGAAAATTGAGAATCGAAGAATTTGGAATCGTCATCACAATGACCATGAAAACGGTTAAATTTGTTTTCAAAGGATTTAAAATTGGGTTGAAAATTTGAAAACGGTTAAATTGGTTTTCAAAGATTTGATTTTGGATTGAAATTTGAAAACAGTTAAATTTGTTTTCAAAGATTTGATTTTTGAATTGAAATTTGAAAACGGTTAAATTTGTTTTCAAAGAATTGATTTTGAATTGAAATTTGAAAACAGTTAAATTTGTTTTCAAAGATTTTATTTTTGAATTGAAATTTGAAAACGGTTAAATTTGTTTTCAAAGACTTGATTTTTGAATTGAAATTTGAAAACAGTTAAATTTGTTTTCAAAGATTTGATTTTGAATTAAAATTTGAAAACGGTTAAATTTGTTTTCAAAGATTTGATTTTTAAATTGAAACTTGAAAACGGTTAAATTGGTTTTCAAAGATTTGATTTTGAATTAAAATTTGAAAACGGTTAAATTTGTTTTCAAATAGTTTGAAATTGGATTTGAAATTTGAAAACGGTTAAATTTGTTTCAAAGATTTGATTTTGAAAGTTGTGAGATTGAATTTGTCATTACGACGGGTTAGAAAACTGTTTTAACCTTTGAAAGGCGGTATGCAAATCGAAAAGTGTGAGAATTGAAATCGTCATTATGACGGCTTAGAAAAGCCAAATTTGATTTAGAAAACGAGATTTGAAATTTGGAAAGTTGCACGGGTTGAAATCGTCATTACGACGGTTTGAAAAACGTTTTTGTTTGAAAATTGATTTCGAATTTTGAAAATTCGAGGGTAGAATTCGTCATTATGACGGCATAAAAGGGCTCTTTGAGAATGCAACCGTCGGCGAGGGACCGAGGTTTGAAACGGCCATTATGACGACGTAAAAGGGTATTTTGAAATGGTTTGTGAAAACCGAGTTTTGAAATCGTTATTACGACGACATAAAAAGGTGTATTTAAAATGGTTATAAACCGGGTTTTGAAATGGCCATTATAACGGCATGAAAAGGTGTTTTGAAACGGTTGTAAAAACCGGGTTTGAAAATCGTCATTACGATGGCCTAGAAAGGCGTGTCGTTTGAAATGGTTGTAGAAAACCGGGTTTGAAAATCGTCATTACGACGGCCTAGAAAGGCGTGTTAAAATGGTCGGCAAAAGACCAAGGTTTGAAATGACCATTATAACGGCGCAAAAGGTGATTTTGAAATGCAACGTCGGCGAAAGACCGAGGTTTGAAACGGCCATTATAACGGCACAAAATGTGTTTTTGAGAGTTTGAAAATGACACGGAAAGACTTATGATCACATAACACATAAGCACTCACAGTTCATTATATTATGCATAATGCTGACACGGGTTTTGGCTTAAAAGAGTGGGTTACACACCAAGCAATCAAACCCCGATTTTCGAGAGGGATACCAATCCAAACAAAATGTGTAAGGAGGGTGCCCTAGCCTCGTGCTCGAAGGTGATGAAATCTCTTTGACGAAACAGAAATGTGTAACTTCAATAGTATGCTTGACTCAATCGGGATTCGAAACGCGGGGATGAGAAAACTCACGCCGACGAGACGAGCCAATTGGTCGAAAAGGGTTAGGTTTTGGGCCCGGATAAGGAACCCGACTTATGACCGTAATATCAATTAATGCACTTTAATTTAACCACGACCTCGTTCGAGTTTCACATCTAAGGATCACAAAGACACAAGTGTCCCAGTCATCCCCAGCGGAGTCGCCAATCTGTGGACATGGGCCACAAGCCGGTCTGTGGATTTGGGGGCCACCTACCGATCTGCGGTCACGGGCCACCTTCACGCCAAGCCAATCTATGGACATGCAGCGGTCTAGAAAGCCACGCTCGGTGGCGTAGAAATGCTTTTGACCGGATCGCTTTAGATCGGTCCGTTTCGTCTCGGTAAAGGTCTCGAAACGATTAGAGATGTTCGGAGTCGCCACCAAGCATTTGTGGGATGCTTGGAACCCATTCGAATCCACTTTATACCTAGGTCACTCAAGGCAAAAAGCGGTGTTTGACATAGGTACTAAAGATAAGGATTCGTCCCTCTTTTAGCATTCTATGCCTAAAATGACTCTTATACGCCCTGGATAAGGCCATCCACTATCCAAAGGTTCTGAGTAAGAGATGAGGGTACGTATTGGGAAGCCCTTTAATCGGACACCCAATCCCGCCCGCGTTAGCGGCCTCTACTGATCGATCGTGGTTGTTTAAGTGCAAAAGTTGATAAAACGGTGTAAATGCGTGAATACACATCCAAAAGTGTTAACCTAACATGTGAGCTTTCTAAGTCGGTTTAATCCAAATATCAAGCATAAGATGTCAAGTTGGATTTAATGTTGATTTTCATGTGAAAATGGAAATTAAACATCCATTTACCAAATTTGGGTTATGATGCTTAACACGATCCATTTATTGAAAAAGGGTGTCAAATGACAAAGTGTAAAAAACGTAAACTTATCAATCTGATCCGTCATGTATTCGGATTAACCGTAATCGGGATCGTCCTAGACAAATGCTAAAACGAGACAGAACAGCGCCAAGTAGCCCCTTTGGGGCGCGAGCCTATTGGCGAGGGAAGGGGCTATGCCCTGGTTTTGAAAGATGGGAGTAGACGGCCTCTTGCGGCGCGAGCCATGAGCCGACCCAAGGGGCGTCTCCTGGTTGTTGAAAAGGTTATTTAAAACCGTATTTATGATGAAATATTTGCAAATATGATTTGCATGACTCGGAATAATTACTATTGTGTTAGTAATATCCGTTGTCGGATTTGCAAGTTTGAAAAGCATAATAAAATGGTAAAAGGAAAATGTTTGATTTGAACTAAATATGTTAAGTTCAATTATTTGTAATTTGTCATGTTTGTCATCGTACTCGAATTAAACCGACATGGTATAAAGAACCAAGGATGATTATGAATTATGACTAATATGTTTGCAAATGTAAATAAATGAGAAAAATGGTAAATAAAAGAAAAGGGTGTTAAAATACCCATTAAAATGTAATTAACCAATAGTATCCTCGAGTCACGGAATAAACCGTCATGGTATAAGGAACCAAGGATGATTTTTGTAATGGTCAAAATATGTATCATAAAAATGAATTAAAATGTTTGAAATGGTAAAAACCGTAAAAGGAAATAAATAAAAATAAAAGAAATGAATAAAGAGGAAAGACGAGAACAAACACGGATGAGTCTGACCTGGACACCCACAAGAGGCGCGAGCATCCATGCATAGCAAGGAGCTTCTGTCTCAGGCCAAAACTCGGTTTTGGCTCGTCTAACCTAAATTTGAATCGTGTTATGCATTGTTCATACATATAAACTCATAAAAACAGTAGAGACATGAAATAAGTGAGATATTTACACCCTAAAACTTACGTGTATTGATGTTTGCGTGGTAGACGACTTTAGAGACGGTTTTCTCGTTGTGACTACTCGCGATCAAAGAAGTTTAAAAGAGTGCCTTAAAAAAGGATTTTGTTTTGAAAATATGTTAATTAAAACATATTGATTGATGAATTGAGTTGGTCAAGTGGGTCGGTCGAATGCACGGCGACGGTACCAAACAAAATGTGTAAGGCTTGTGTTTACGATCGGTAGGTCGTAAACACGTGTCGATTTTGTGACTTAGGAAGTCGGGTCTAGAAGTTTAAGGGAGAAGGAGGGGGCGGACTCTCCCGTGAAGATTTTAGTGTGTGATGGTGGGTATTTATAGATAAATATGGGAAGGTAGGTCGGTTGAGTTTGCTTAGAGGCTAAGCAGACACCCCATTGAGGCGTGAGCTACCTAGTGATGGAATGGGGTGCTCTGTCCTTTTCAATTTGGACGTGGCCAATTCTCCATCCATTGTTTGGTTGGTTTGATGTGTGGTAATCAAATAGGATGTTGTGTAATAATATGGGCATCTAGTAAGATGATTTTGGTGTTACTTGAGGTAGGTGTTTTGTGTGCTTGACTCGGGTTTGACCCGTGTGAGTCGGGATTTGAATTTAGAGTCGGTTTTTGGCCCGGTGTTAGTTTTGACTCTAATTAGGGTCATTTTAATGGAAATGACATGTTGAATACATTCACGGCATTAGTTTTGACATCCGTGACTCGGGTTGACTCAGGTTGACTCGAGTTGCGGGTTTCTGAGTCGGTTTTGGGTCCGAAGACGGTTTTAACTCTAAATAGTGTTATTTTAATGAAAATGAAGTTAGAAAACTTTTGAAATCATTTTTCATATTCGAGTAGTGCATTAAACCGTCTCATGTATAGCCAATCCACGCACGCATATCAAAAACACGTTATAGTCCGATCATCATCGGGTGGTTTTGAAGGTGCAGATACTGGGTATCTACAATATGTATCCCCACCTCATCTCTCAGTCTCATCAAAGAAATAGGTGTGCATAAAGAATGCACACACTTCTTGCTCAAGGCATCTGCAACCACATTAGCTTTCCCCTCATGGTAGATGAT